>NC_081410.1:17693472-17798472 GCF_030272615.1 Cryptomeria japonica
ACTTTTCTGATTTATCTTTTCTTGGTTCAACAGTGTTGATGATTTGCCTAACTTCCTGAGAGAGACAATTTCAGCTTCCAATCTATCACAGTTTTCTTCCTTCAACTTAATCTAATTTTTCTAATCTTCTTGAACCTTCTTAGCTTCTTCAATCTGGATTTTCAGGTCATCTATGAGCTTCCTAGTGTCATCAAGAGCTTGTGATTTCCTAATTTTTTCTTCACTTTATTCTTTGAGCAGCAGCTTCAAATTTAGAATTTTCTTCTTAAGACTTTTAATCTCACTGAGAGCACTTAAAAATTCTTATTCAAGATCCACTTTTCCACCTTCTTCATCAAAAACATCTTCATCTTCTTGATTTTCAGCATGAATTTCTTCTAGAGCCATAAACAAAATCTCGTCACTCTAAGATTCTTTATCACTTCCTTCAGATGAATCACTTTCCTCCTTTGAATAAAGACTCTTTTTGGATTTTCATGTCTTCTTATCTTTTCCTTTGTACTTCTTTTTATTAAACTTAGGCTTCTTTTCATAACTGCTATCTTCACTATTCTCGTATGGACATTTGGCTACAAAATGTCCAGCCTTTTCACAATTAAAACATTTAAGATACATCTTCTTCTTTTGTTTGCTGAAATCCTTCTTCAACCTTTTCATGAACAAAGCTTCTTATGAGTCTGAATCATCATCCGAATTGTCACTTGAAGCTTGCTCCTTTTGTTTGCATTTCTTTGAAGCTTTGAAAGCGGTCTCCCTTTTTGAAGATTTTGTGTTTGTCCTCATCTCATATGTAGTTGATATACCATAGAGCTTGTCAATGGACAATTTATCAAGGTCAACCATCTCTTCTATGGCTAAGATCTTTCAATCAAATCTTAAAGGTAAAGACCTTAAGATTTTTTGAATAACCAAACTATCATCAACCTTCTGGCCAAGACCCTTAAAATAATTCAATACTTCATCTAATCTTAGAAAATAGGCTGCAACATTTTCTTCTTCTATCATTTTTAAACTTTCAAATTGCATCCTGTGAGTTTGAAACTTGGTTTGCTTCACCTTTTCATCTCCTTCATAGGCATTCTTGAGTTTATCCCACATTGCTTGAGCAGTATCATAGTGCATGACTTTAACAAATTCAGATTCTGACAATCCACACAGTATTGCATTTGTAGCCTTAGCGTTGCTTTCAAAAGGTCTCTTTTCATCAGACGTGGATGGTGGATTTTGAAGAACTGTATAGCCTATCACCACACAATTCTAGACATCAAATCCAAGAGATATCAAATATGCTCACATTCTGACACACCAAAAAGCGTAGTTAGAGCCATCAAATAGAGGAGCTCTATTCATTGCAAAACCTTCCAAAGCATTCATCTTGGTGTGCAAATAGGATCAACCCTCGATTTTTTAAGCTTTAATATAAGGCACCCTCTATGCTACCAATTGAGAAGCACACAGAAAATATTGGGAGGGGGGATGAATCAATGTTTGAAGAAATTAAAACTTGAAACCTCAAAGACAAGCATAAAACATGAGAAATAAATCAAAGAGAGTCCGACACCAAAATTTCTCGTGGAAAACCTTCCAAGTAAAAAACCAATTAACAAGCTCTTATTAATCTCAACAAATGGGCACCAATCCAAAATAGAAAAGTGAGCTTCAAATCACAAAGGGCACCAACCCTTTCAAAATACCAACTTCTCAAATCTAAAGAACCAACTTCAACCTTTCAAAACATTTTTAATTCTATCTAATTAAAATTGCTCAGAAGTATATTATTATTCACTCTGCTACATCCTTTGTATTCATAGAAATTTGTTTCTTCAGATTTTCAAATATATCTCAATGATCATTATCTTGTCCATTACTTTACTGAAAACTGTTCAAAATGAACACTTCACACACTAAAACGTAGATCCCATCATATTCGTTTAGCACTCTCCAAATGTTATGCATCCACAAATATCTTCCTTCGTATCAACTTCAGGAAGCTTCATATACCCAAAAGATAACATCAGCATTTCAAAAACAAAAACCAACACTTTAAAAATTAGTCCCATAACTTATGTTCAACCACGTCCACCTTACACACCACCAATTTCTTAATCAACACAAAAGAATGATCACTACACTCTTTTCTCCATGACAGAACAAAAGAAAACACCCATAACTTGTGTGCTACTGAATGATACTCTTTAAAAAAATGTATATCTCAAAAATACGTGTTTTTTAAAATCTTCCACTTGCACAAACTTGTTGAATAGGAAATTCACCAACGCCGAAAAAAAAACGATGCCAAGAAAAACTTTTGAAGACCACCCCACGATTTTTTTTAACAATCAAATAATCACACGATTCACCCGTAAATCATCTTTTTCTTCCAACTCTTTTCACCCGATACACGGCAAGCTCATATCACTCAAAAAAAAAAAAATCATTGGGTTTTTTAAAAGACCAAATATAGCCGCTCACAATAATAAATTAATTCCATGCAGCGAAAAATAAATAAGGAGACGGCAACAAATATGCCCACCAGATGAAGAGTAACAACTCAGAATAAATTATGAAGATTAACGCCAAGCACCATATTGAAGCGCAATTCAATTAAAAACGATTCCCTCTAATTTTTCTAAAAAAAACGGCACAACCATGTCTTATCATCATTTTCAACCTGCACGACTTCCACGATTCATTAAATCAAATACCCAATGAAAGACGGCAACAAAGAATTGAAATAGAATCCACGACTTCCTTGAAACGGCAGCAATAAATATTTGATGAAACTCAAAAAGATAACCGAAAGATAACAATAAATATTCGTCATCCTTACAAAAATTTGTGATACAGTTTATAGCCTCTATAACATGGTCGAAATTAATATCAATAGCTACATTGACTATTCGAGGATGACCTTTCAAGAATGATGTGGCATCAAATCTGACTAAGCTGCTGACAGGAGACAAGTAGGCATATACACTGCTGATGCAGACACACACCCTGCTCAACCAGACACCCAAGCAGCTTTAGCAAGCATACAAGCACCTCAAGCAGGTAACCAAGCAGCTCAAGCTGCTCACCCAAGCAAACAGGCAGCTCAACCAAAAAGTAAACAACTCAAATTGACCATAATGCATAATCAGCATCTTTACAAGATCCAACAAACCTATGACATCAATGACAAAAATTCCAACACTCTGATTGCTTTCACCTTTCCTGGATTCACTTGCATGTCATCATTTCCTCTTTGATCTTCTTTGTTTCTCCAACATGGTGTTCCCCTGCTGCAACACAACACTCTTCTTCATTTAGTGCCATAGTTACCAATATATGCATGGGTACCATCACTAGTACAAGGATGGGGATGCCAATTAAATTACTGTACACAAGTAAACGAAACAAGGAGGTGGGTATATTACATATAAATGTATTCACCAAATATTGTGGGTATACGAATGGATACACATTCCCACATACCTATAATGAAGTTTCCTGGGATCTATGTTTAGTACCCTCTCAAGGTTCTTTTCATATGCATTCGCTTGCACTTTGTTCACCTCTATTTTCATGCCCTCTAGAGAATATATTTCTGCTCCCACTTCTTTTGACTCAACAACTGGAACCCACATATCCTTCTCCATGAGGATTTCTTATTCTGTGGGCCGCTCACATATAAATGTTTAGTACAAGGATGGGGACGCTAATCAAACTATGGTACACAAGTAAACAAATAAGGAGGTGGGTATATTACATATAAATGTATTCACCAAATATTGTGGGTATAGGAATGGGTACACATTCCCACATTCCTATAATGGATTTTCCTGGCATCTATGTTTAGTACCCTCTCAAGGTTCTTTTCATGTGCATTCACTTGCACTTCATTCACCTCTATTTTCATGCCCTCTAGAGAATATGTTTCTTCTACCACTTCTTTTGACTCAACAACTAGAACCCACATATACTTCTCCGTGAGGATTTCTTATTGTGTGGGCCGCTCACATCTTTCCTTCTACTCAACTAAATCAAACAAAGCCATAGTCATTCTCATTTTTATTTCAATTAAGAAATGGTCCTCTAATTCTTTTGCTTGATCATACACTACCATTACACTTGGGCATTCAAGGTATTCTTCCTCATTTTCCACCTTTTCAGCTGCACCTTTTGCCTTGCCCTTCATGATAAATACAGTGTCCACTTTTTTCCCTTTTTCTGTCAAAGCATATGCTTTGGTATTCAGGTAAAGATGGCTCCCATGCTCATGTTTTTCTCCTCTTGCATGTAACTGCTGCTCACATACTGGTACCACACCTTCTGCTCCCAACTTTTTATCTTCTGCTTTACTCACTCTAACTGTTGGTGCAAAACAAACTTCACTTGCACAACTCTTAGCAAGTTCACAACCTCATCCAATCTTCTTGCCACATTGGCAGCTCCTCTTCTATCTTTTACAATTATTTTTGTGGGAAGCATCTTGACTCACATTATACATTCAAACTTTCTGCTGCAAATCTTACATAAACCACCTATTGATATCAGACAACTCTTTTAGATATTTGTTCTCTACCCACCTACACAAGATGGAGAACACTTTAAACACCCTCCATCCACTATTCACTCAACGGAAAACATTTCTCCTCTAATTACAACTTCTATCCAATACTCTATGTTGGAAGATGGAGATCACTTTCACACCCTCTTCGCACCATTCAATTAAATGATAGATACTTCCTATTTCTCTACACCTTCTACCCAGCACTCTCTTGTTGGAAGCTGTTCTTTCACTCTCTCACACACATGTAAAATATGCCTTCTCTAAAATGTTCACACACTCAACAATCAAGATTCAAAACCCACTGTTGCAATCCCTCTGATTAGAATCCCATGTCAGTTGAATATACACTCACAAACTGGATTTGAACCAACTCTGATACCATCTGATGCAGAAAGAATGAGGAGTCAAATAAATGGCAATCTGTCCTTGAAGCCATATTCTAGGTTTCCCCAGTGGACCAAAAAAATTTCAAATTTTCAAATTTTCATTGAAAGAATTTAGATTTCATTGTCAATTACAGAAAAGTTAAACATGCTTCACACTTGCAAAGTTGTTGCAGAACATAACCATGTAGACTGGTGATTTATTGCTGCAAAAAAACAGTGCAAGTGACTCTTTGCTTACATATGATGACTCTTCCCTTTCATTCATGTTCAACACAACTTTAAATATTTTCAAAACTCTGCAGAGCTGAGGATAAGAATGGATTGCACCATAGTGTGTTGGGAGGCTTGCATTATAGACCCTGCTACAAATCATGACGAAAAACTCATGTTCACCACCTGTGCCATGTGGTAATTTGGCATTGTGACAAGAATGATGTACGGGTCATTCAAATTAGTTCAAATCCTAAGAACATGGCTGAAGCTTTCCCTCTACAAGAACAAATCCCAAGCTTGCCTTATATGATTCAAAAAATAGAACTTGTGAAGTTAGAGGCTGGAAAAGCAGTTTTACTGTCCAGAAGTTACATAGATATTATCATATTATTTCTTAGAGCAGTTATTAACCTAAGTGGACCTGATGCACACACTGAGTAGGCTTATAGAAAAAGCATGTGCCCCCTAGAAGAGGTCGTAGGTACAAATCCTACAGGACTAAGATTGAACACCTTAACTATATAAGGTAAATGGAAAAACAATCTGCTTGTAGGCTTCCACAAGGGAGGCCTTATACAAGATGTTGATGTCTTCCTTGGTGATGATCTCAAAAAATACCTTACTTGTAACAGTAAATGTAAGCTATACTTCCAACACCAACCTGTACAGCAGCTCAGAGGCAGCCAATAACATATCCTACATCTGGTTAAGCGCAGTCCCTAGACTTAGCAAAAACTTTTAAAGAAAATATTTAAACAAAACATTGAAATTGCCAAATGGCAATCCTTGAAACAAAGTAGAGCAACCAGACTAGTCTTTTGGAGGTCCTGGGATTCAAGTAATTGCCCTAATAAATAAATTAATAACGATCACCAAGCAATGTTTACGAATTAAATTCCACGTAACGGGAGCAATTAAATATCCCAAAAAATATCTATAATCCCACAAGGCAATTCTCTAAACATTTAATTTTTTTAACAAAACATTTAAAATCCCACGTGGCAAACCTAGAAACATTTAAGCAAAAATTTATACATAAGTTGGTAGAGCACCCAACTGAGGCTCTGGGTTCAATCCTAGCCAATCCATTTTGGCTAAACAAAACATGCAACATTCACAAAGCTCATGTAAATGAAGAAATATTTATATATTTGATGGTAAAGCACCCCAACCTAGTGAATACAATTTGGCTAGACATTAAAGCTTTAAACGCAATAATCCAAAAGTTGATATATATGATGTCTGGTACTTAGAAAATTATTGAAAAACGCTATCCAAAAGCTTATACAGACAACCGTTTGGTACATAAGAAGGTATTGAGCATAACTATCCAAGTTTTTGGGAGGACCATGAATTTGAATCCTTACTCATTCCATTTTTATTAAGTATTAAACACAACCACTGTAAAGATAATATATGGGCATAAATACTGAAAGATAGAAACATTTAACAAACAATTACCTCTTCCCCGAGCTCCAAAGCTCGTTTTTCTGCAGCATCCCGAGACTTGTGACGTTTTTTCTTCTCCATCTTCTTCTCATGTTTCAATTTGGCATACACCTCGCCCCTCTTCATCTTATTCTTTATCATGGAGGGTTCCAATCTCTTGACCTTTTTTTCCACATCACTGCTCTCTTCATCTCTTGACCTCTTCTTCCCCATCTTTATCGCAGACAATCCTCTGAGAAATTTACACACATTATCAAAATTGGGTTAGCCAAAGGTTACAATTACAACAAAATAATATATGCATAACCAAAAGGCTAAAATGCATCATGAAATATGGCAACTTCAGGAACATAATGATTATGGTGTTTAACATCCTACACTGATTTCTGGTAGAATTTGTGAATCTTACCTGATTAGGGTTTAGTGGATTGAGTATTATTGTTTTAATTTATATTTATTTATGACAATCGCATACTTAAAAAAAACTGTTTTAAAATTACTTGAATGGTAAAGATAAACCCTAAAATGCACTCCGGGAGATTCTTCCCTGAACCCACTTAAAACCCTAAAGGTTTTTGCTTTCTTTCACAAATAAAATCCCTCGAAACTTCTGCGGAGCAAAAACAGGATCCTGCAACCTTGGTCTATCTCAAATAACAGGATGGTGTTTGAAAAAGACATCTCATACAAATCCATTTAAGAATGAAAGAGAGCTCTCTGTGTAAGAATTACAAATGCTCTGCACAGGCTACAATAAATTTCTATTAGTCTAAAAAGGCCCTATTGTATCTATTTCACTTAATATTTCCAAATATTTTGTTTGGTCTAGACTAGAATGGAATAGAATATTATAACAGAATGATGTATAACATCTACTAGGTTAAAAATAGTCTATGACGATCAGCCTTCTCATTATTATTTTTCTTTATAGAGCGATGAGTTCTACTTTCTGAAATGTCCCTTTAATAATTTTGACTGATTTAATTAGTTAAAATTATTTTGTTTTGATCTATATCTATAAAAACTAGCACTTGCACCATAAGGAGGTGCAATGGTTACGCCGATTGATCTATATCTCTATAGGCATTTCACTGTTTGTCCATTAAGTCTCTGTCTACTGTCTTCTTCAGAGGCTGGGCTGAAGTGTGAGAAAGGTAAGATTCCAAAGGTGGTGATACTGTAGTGATTGGAGCAATGGAGGCCAGCTTTACGTTGAAAACAGAGAAGAAGCTAGTGCCTTTTGAGGGCAGGGACACAGAGACAATTGCAGGGACTTTTTCTGTTCAAGGATGAGAGATTAGTGCAGGCGGTGAAGTTAATTATGGGGGAGGAGATTGCACATATCGGCCATAGGTACAGGACAAATATGGAGATATACTCCCTAATTGCAGCTTGGGGTTTAGAGTTTGAGGACTCGGTGGACACAGTGAAGAGGGTTCTGCGAGATTTAATATCAGAAGAGTATCTTTTGGGCATGGATTCTATTTTCGAATGGGCTATACCTGGAGTGGGCATTGATGTCGCTTAAGGTGTGGATGTGCCAGCGAATTACTTACCTTTTGTTCGATGGCAAGAAGATGAATTGAAGGCAAGATTCTGGGCTTTGGCAAAACGAGGTTGGGAGGCCTTGAAGACTTTTGCAGAGCTGATGAGAGTGGAAGATGTGCTAAGAGCGGTGAACAAGGTGGCCAGGGTGGAGGCGGGTCGAAGCTGAGGCCAAGGAAGAGAACAATGGATGCGGTGCTAGCTCTGTCCAGGTTTCAAGATGATTCTGATCCAAACAGTTAAATGCAAAGTTTTGTTTAGTGTTTCTCAGATTTGATAGTAGTATTGGTCTAGGGTTGCGAATATGTATTTTATTGAATGTCTGAACTTTGACGTTATCAGGCAGCTAACATGCTCGCTATGATGTTTTTGGGGGAGGACTTTGTGGGGGGGTTTTTTTGTGTATTTCCCAGATTTTGATCAGGTGTGTGGTCTGTTTTTTGGATGGCCACGGTGGATCCATTATACTTGCTGTTATCTTAATTTCAAAATATTAATAAAATATATCTTTTACCGACCAAAAAAAAATAATTAGTATTAATAATTTACAGGTCTTGATACAATAGTAAGTGTTAAGTCTTGAGATGAGTGAGATCATCATAGCAATATTCGATGTCAAGTCCATCGACATTTTCAAAATTGATTTTTGTTGAGCATAGAATTGGTTCTACGAGAAGTAATATTAGAATTAGAGTAAAGAAGGAAGTGAAATCCATTTATTTGTGTGTATTTG
Source organism: Cryptomeria japonica (assembly GCF_030272615.1). Lineage (NCBI taxonomy): Eukaryota > Viridiplantae > Streptophyta > Pinopsida > Cupressales > Cupressaceae > Cryptomeria > Cryptomeria japonica. Next base: position 17,702,351 of record NC_081410.1, read on the forward strand.
GAATTCATGTAATTGATAAATATTTTGATACATGTTAAGTGCAAATGATAATATAACAAACAAAATTGTTATTGATGAAAAATAGTCTTGAAGTAGAACAGTTAAATTTACAATTGATGTTGGCCAGTAACATTTCCTACTTGTAGTTGATGTTGATCTTTTGCATACAATTTTGCCCTGAATTGGAGAAAGATTCTGCACAAATTTATTTAAAAGAAATGAATTTTTTGCCCTTTATTTTTGGTTGGGCTTTGATTGTTAAGTATCCACCTACACACCAAAAACGTTTAAATGAGTTAGTTGAGAAAGACGATTTTCGAAGACCAGTATTGTAAAGTGTATAGTTTGAAACTAAATTTAAAGTAATGTGGAAGAGATTGGACTGACAAATGCATACCTCATCTTTTCATAGTGAGAGTGATTGTAACTGAGCCCCCCTTTTTTCTGATAATTGTGTATGGATTGTTTTGCATTCTAGAGTACAGCTCAAAAGAGAATGTCAACTTGTGGAAAAGAGATTTCACCACTCATTGATATCAGGGTACCTCTTTTATACTAGACCAAACAATGTCATGAGAAGATGCATAAGAGAAGATGATATACATGATATCCTTCATGCATGTCTTTCTATTTTACCAATATCAATAGTCCTTGTCTTTCTATTTTACCAATATCAATTGTTGCTTTTTTGTAGAGATAGGCCTTGGGATTTCTATATAGTTATTGCCCATGTCACGAATAGTGGTATTTGCCTACAATTACCTGGTGATACAGATATTATAGATATAAATTTTAGGTCATTTCTGTAAAACAAAGAAAATCAATTTTCTTTTGAAGTGAATGCAAATTTTGGCTGAATATATTAAAGTGCAACCAATGTATCTTACAAAGAGAACAAAAAGGCAATCCAAGTTCCAGCAAATAATTGAATCACTCCTGCAGCTTATCGAATTTACATTCAATCATTTTGGAAACTTTAGTCATCTTTTCAAAGTTTTTAGCTAAAGCCTACTTTCAAGAAAATGTTCAACTTGTGCATTGAAATAAGCCTCTCCAAATTTTCACAAATTTGTAATTCTTGAACAGATGCAGAATGCTTCTGTTGAAAGCTGTCAACAACTAGGTCTTCTTTCTATTAGCTAAATCTCCTCCTTCCATCATTAAGCTTTGAATATTTCTAGACTGGCTTTATCAACTACATCTACTCCATCCAATAATATAAACTGAGCATTTTCTTGAGGATATGAAGCGTGTTCGTATGTAAGCATGCATTACCCGTAATAGTTCCTCCCTTCAGGGTGAAGCATTACATATTTTTTCTCAAATTTTCTCTGATGGCCTAATGATGGAAGAGACACTAAAGTCCAACTTAAAAACATTATTTATCCTTAACCATTGATAAATATTGTATCTGGGTATCATTCTATGTTCAAGACGGCAAGTCAAGTACATTGGATATAATTTAAGGACCTAGAGTGGGTTGCTTACAGAACTACAAAGAAAATCGACTTTCCTTTAAAGTGGATACAAACTTTGGTTGAATATACCTGGTTCCGCCCAGAATATCTTACAAAGAGCACAAAAGGGCAATCCAAGTCCCAGAAAATAATTGAATCGCTCCTGCAACTTATTGGATGTATATGCAACACTTCTGGCAACTTTGCCATCTTTTCAAAGTTTTTGGCCAAGCCTACTTTCAAGAAAGTGTTCAGCTTATGCATTAAAATAAGGCTATCTAAAATTTCCCATATTTATAGTTCTTGAACGGGTGCAGAATGCTTCTGTTGAAAGCTGTCAACAACTAGGCCTTTCTTTCTATTAGCTAAATCTCCTCCTTCCATCATTGTGCTTTGAAAATTTTCTGGGATGGCTTTCTTAACTACATCTACTCCATCCAATAACATAACGTGAATATTTTCTGGATTTTCTAGACTGTCTTTATCAACTACTACTTATCCAATAACATGAACTGAATATTTTCTCAATCATCTTTGCACAATAGAGTAATTGGCTTCATGTTCTTGAGATGTTTTTCAATGAATGCAGAAATTTTTTGCTTTTCAAAAATCATTCCAACTGTGTATTCAAGAAGCTTAATCAATTGACCCTATAACAATCAATTTCCTCTCTTGCCTCCTCATATAGTCCAGCACTTGCAAGTTGCAACACCTATCTCCGTAGATTTGACTAGTTCAGGATTCAGAATTTTGGGACACATAAGGAAAATGTTGCAAAAAATTTCCTTCTATCTTTCTCAACTTGATGAAAAATCTATTATAGAGCACAGACACTCTTCTGAACCATTGTTAAGGAGGTCACCCTTGGTATGAAATGACTTATGTAATCCCAAGAGCAACCACTGACCACTAAAAGCGTGAAGTTTTCTGAAAATAATAACCCTGTTGTGCAGATTTATTTCTATCAAACAGAAAATCCTTCTTTTCTCCAGTTGGAAACCATTCAAACCAATAATAAATAGTAATACCATGAAGTTTCTATATAGATCATCATTAAGGACTAACGGACAACAGATTATGATTCTTACAACAGAAGCCTTACTGACTCCAAGATTCTAAGGAATTGCAGTTTATTTTGCAGTTCTTTTGAAGAACAACAGAATATATTTGGGCGCTCTTTGTAAGTTTTCCAAGCTCCAGCGTTGGAAATCCAATGTTGCTCAAAGTTGACACAGTTGCAAGCAAGCTTGGTTTCATAAACAATTGATGTGGAGGCAACAAGCTATAGATATCGCATGCCTTTATACCAATGCTTTCAAAGAAGGGCTCAAAAACTCATTAATTGTATTATAAAGCAGATGTTTCTTATAGGCTCGGATTAGGTTCTTCTGTTGATGTACACTGGATAACAGCTTGTGTATAAAACATGGGGCATCGAGGCTACTATCTCTGGTATTAGTAAAGTTAAAATCCCTTGTATGTACGGATAATCTTGAAGCACTTGCTAAACTTGGTGCTTTACATTCACTGGGATTTCAGCCTGGGGTTCTACCGCCGCTTTCCCAGAGAGTTTAGCAGTCTGAACAATAGTTGAAGGCAACAGTTTTAAATTTAAATAACGAAAATCCCACTTAACCCAGTTCTGAGTAGAAAATAAAAATTTAGAATGAAGAACATATTTTCGGAATGCCCGCTGAAACATGGGTAGGTCATACATTAGGGTTTATTGCTGAAACAGACACTGGGGAGTATATCACAATGATCAGAGCCAAAATCAATGGTATAAAAACTTTTTTAAATGGAACCCATTTGTGGGCACTGAAAAAAGTTCAACATAAGTTGTAACTATCGAAATTCATGTTACGATGGAATTACAAATCAATACAGTTGTCCAAAATGACCAATACGAGGAACAGTCATGAGATTAATCCATTTTAAAAATGAACTTACTTGAAAAATTGCGGGGCGCAATAGAGGGCAGAGCTCTGTAATTGTCTTTACGTCTTGCGCTGCACCCTCTCTTCACAGCACACGAACGCTGAGGAAGATAGGATTTTGGATTTCATTCAAGGGCTTTCTCAGGGTTTAAGAAAACTTAAAAATAGATGAGTTGATCAAAAAATCTCAAGCATTAATATTTTAAATGAAAATTTGTGAGGGTAAATGGTTGATGGTAGATTATTAGTCCCGCCTATCTATAGGCGGAGACTAATGTTTTCATCTCCATCATTTTTTCATTTTTTCAGTTCTTTTTGCTTAAAAAATCGTGTCAGACATTTATTCTATAGTTTACCTTATAGTTATCTGATTTATTTATTAATATCATTTTTCTTTTTATTTTTAGATTTTCCCCATTGGCTGGTGCACTTTTTCTTGGGCTTTTTATTTATTTTTTATTAAAATAAAAATAAGTGGCCAATCAAATATGATGAGCGAAAAAATTAAAATAATTTTCTAATGTCTTTTAAAAATTAAAATCTGGTCTGATAAAAGCCTCCATGAAACATCTTCCGGGCTCCTGACAAATTGCTTTCAGGTGGTTGTTAAACATGTACAAAATGCTAGTACAGAAAGCGGTTCTGTAACATGCCCAAAAGATGGATTACAGAAAGGTGATCTCTATTGGTTTCTTAACATTTTCCATCTCTCTATCTTCATTTTCGTCCTCACAGTTCTCTCAACGTTGTCAAACTTCTGATGAATTGCAAGTAGATTTCCAAAAAAATGAACCATAATGGAAGATACATGACGGTTTTCCCAAGGCTGTTTGATGCAGGACAAACCACCAAACTTTATCAAGCTGGGTGAATTTGTAGCCTACAAACAAAATCTTGAATCAAAATTTGTAATATCATTCACAAAATGAAAAGCTCACTTAAATATATTCAGATCCAAAATCATATACTATATCTGAAATAATTTCTTGTTCCTAACATTCAATTTCTAAGATGTACAGGAGTCCAAATCAGATTTATCGGCATCTACTCTGTTTCAATTAATACAAACCAAATTCCTTATTCAGCTGGCAGTCACATTAGGCTCCTTCTTCTCTTTCTTTCAAAACTCTTGATGCAAGACAAAAAAATTCCCTCCCGCTGCAATTTTACAATCTTAGACAAAGAACTTGAATTCTTAAATTGCAACAATGAATAAATCCAATCACATTGCAAAACAATATTTACATAACAAAACCTTCAATTTATTAACTTTTTTCACATGAATCTTGCCTTCTCTTAGGCAGCTGTCTCACCTCCCTCTTCTCTCACTACGCAGCTCCTGCTCAGTTCAAAATCTGCAAACTTAAACTTACACCGCATTCTAGTAATGTGTTCTTTAATTAATTCAAAGCAATTTTATACTTCCTCTGTGCATAGTCACTTCTTTACCCACACACAGGTTCATCAAACATTCTCACTGGCCATGCATTTGGCTTCTCACTTTCTTGCCCTTTCTTGGCCAATATCCCTTACTATGCAGCCCACTACCCACACTGCCTGTGTTGCCTCCCTTTCTCCTTATATCGTACTTTTTAATCTACAAAATATTCACATTCTTCCTTTTACAAATTCTCTGTTCCATCAACAGGCCCAATATTTTTGAGGGTTTTCAAATTCCTCCTTTTTTAATATGAAATTGAATTGGTTGTATACCAAGCTTTCTCCGTTCACCAGATGTCTTGGTCCCAGTCTACACATGTCGATTTCCCTTCAATTCACCAATTTAAGTAGAAAATCAAAGTTCAATCGTTCCAAAACACCTTTCAATTGTGAAGGCTATGTGTCCTGTGGACGTTATAGAAGGTTGGGGAATTTGGTTTTTATGTCAATCAATTACTTCAAAGTATCTGAATTTTCTAAAGTTCATTTTGCAATAATTTATTTTGGGCATTCTATCAAACTATTTGTGTGTCCTTCCCATGCCTCTAGATTTGCCAGCGTGTCTACCAGGGCAATTCACATCTTCAACATCTCACCAAATTTTCACTCTTTATACTTCTATGGATGTCGCGCCCTATTACAATGATCTTATTTTTGCACAGGCTGGGAGTCTCGTATTTTATATCTATGACATATAAACACAAAAAAAATCATGTTGTTCTTCGTAAGGTTGTAAGGGAATCCAATGATACATTTATTGATTGTGATGGGGAAAATGTGAGAAAAATGTAGTTGATGATGTCTAGAATATTTTGGATATAATTTAGTGAATTTATAGAAATGTTTGGGAGTGGTGCTTGCGCAATGACAAATTTTGAATAAGATATTGATTTTGCAGGTGTTAAGATAAAAGGAATGGATTGGCTATGATTTCAATTCATTAGTAGTTGGCTATGATTTCAATTCATTACTACTATTTTAGTAATATTTATAAATTTACAAGTAGGTGCAATAGGGAAGTCACTCAAAGATGTTGTATTGATAGATATTGGTGGTAGCTTCGTAAGGCCACTCTTTGTGCACATTGTGGTTCAAACAAGTGGAGTGACAATATAAATCTTTTGTTTACTTTTACAATTTTCTTTTGCATGGGTCTCCATTTTTTGTTTATTATATCATATTTTCTTGTTAGAACTTTTATTTTATGTTCATGGTAAGACTATAATTTGTTTTACAAATATTAATAGATCTCGAGATAGCAAATAAGCGATTGTATGTAGGTAAATAGTATATTATTTTCTTGTTTTTTCTAAAATTTGTTTTGAGTTTTACGTGTTTGAAATCATTGCAAGTTAATGTATTTTCTTGCACATATTCACTGAAAAAGAAACTTAGTTAATTTGAATCTCATAAGTATTGTACATACCATGTCGCTAAGTTTCCCACCAAGGATTCTTTTCTTTTGCAAAGGTTTGAGAATCACAACCATAGTTAACTCAAAACTAGATCAAAACCATGACCAATATTGAAGCTTTACTTTTGCAATCATTTAAAATAATTTCTGCTAATCTCTTTTCATCTTCCTGTGATTCAGCCTCCATATAGCACCTTATTGTTGAGCAACATTCATATCAAGATAAGAAATGCACTATAGACAACTTTGTCTTCTTAACACAAGGAATGCTACTCTTTCTACATATCCATATTTGTTTGTAAGTTTATATGTGCAATGAAAAGAATTATTAGCAATAGATAAAGTGATGGATTGTTTCTTTATGGGAATCTATTTTTTTCCAAAAATGAGAAAATTCAAGAAAATTTAAAAATTTATTAAAATAACATCTATATCTAATTATATGATACAATGATTATAAATGTGTATTGCTATTGAACTATATATATAATATTTAAAATTAACTTTTTATTTTCTATCAGCATTAAGGATAACCTCTTTTAGATGCAAGTGCTAGTTTTAATTATTGATGGGCCCACAAACACTTTTCTTAAGGATAATTGTCACTCTTGTTTAATATTTTTATATTCAATTTTATGATAGAAACCTTAAAAATTCTTAGATAGCTCAAACGAGTTTTTTTAAAAATTTGTGAAAGATTAATGTATTTGAGCAAGCAAATGAACTTTTAATAAAAAATTCATATAAAATATTGATTATAAAATATAAAAAAATTAATAAAAAAATCTCATAAATTATTGATTATAAAAAAAATAATTTTTTTAATAATATTTGACATTATCTATGATATAAAAAAAGATAATAAAAAAAATACATAAACAAAATTATTTTTTTAAATCTTTTTAATGTGTTTTTTTGTATTTTTAATTTTTTCACTATGATTTTATTTGTAATTTTTAATGTAAAAGTTAAAATGTAAATTGTATCAATTTTAATATAGTTTATTTTATTTTTAATCTTTTACATGAATTATATAGTTTCAATTTTTCAAATCTAATTTATTTAAGAAATTAACTATATTTAAGTTCAATTTTATAATTAAAATTTTTTTGTTAATATTGAATTTATCTTTCAATTAATCTTATTATTGTTTGTAATATCAATATTCTATATTTCTATACTTTTCAAAATTTAAATTTAGATTAAGAACTGCATTGCTAGCATGTTTTTAGCTAAAGGCAAGGGACTCATGCTGTCTCACAGCTCTTGTTTTTTATTATTTACAAATTTTAATCATAATAAGATATAAAATATTCTTTAGTTTTCATTTATGTTTATGTATTTCAAAAAAAGATATATTTGTTTTGGATTTATTTTGGATTTATTCTGGTTGAGTTATTTCTGACACCTAAAATTAATATTTAATTGATTTAAGCCTATCAACATAATTAATTAACTTAATTGTGTTATCCTTATTCCTCTCAGAATCAATTAAATCTAATTTAATTAATCGTGTCACTGTAGTCCAATAGTTAATTTATCAAATAAATTAATTATTCCCCTATTCTTCTAAAGTCCCCTCCAATAATTCTTTCCTCTAAACACACTCAGTTAATTAATTTTAATTAATTAACCTAGTCATGTGATTCCTACAAATCACTTTTCCTAATCCCACTTAGCCTAATTAATTCTTCTAGAATCTCTCATAATCATGTTTGTCATTATTCTCCAATTTTTAATTCCCACTCATGTCACATCAACATTGAATCTCTCAAAGAAATTCAAATTTATTTGAATCTCTCAATGCATCCTTATTTTGGAATTTTTAATTCCTCAAGTTTGAAATTCAAATTTCTCCCCCCTTTTTCCAAATGAATTTTATATTCTTGTTTATTTTCCCAAGGCACCCTTGATCAATGCCTTCTATCCAAAATCAATCTCAACCTTCATAATCAAATCAATCTTGGCCCTTCATTGGCCTCCTCCAATCTATAAATTGGAGCTTATTCTCCTCACAAAGGGATCCACTTCTCATGCATCCTCATGTTGCTCTATTCTCCTCTCATCCTCTTCTAATTCCTCTTTCAAATCTAATTCAAATCCTCCTATCCATCACTCAAATCCTCCTATCCCATAATCCATCAATCCATCTTGTTGAGCATTTGGAGAGAATTCCACATCAAGCAATCAAATGAGCACATCAAGTGGAGCATCATCAAAGGGCGCCTTCACTTCATCAAGCTCAATCCGAGGGAGAGGTAAAGATAGCAAGGTATAAGCATTATTTTCATATTTTTATGTGGATTTATGCATGTTTCATGTTCTTATGCTTTTAGTGTTTGATTTGTATGCTAACCACCACTAATCCACCTTGTTGGCTTTTCCCCTCTTCAATTTCTATATAATAATAAATGTATAAAAAATATATAAAAGATATATTTGTTTTAGAATTATTTTGGTTGAGTTATTTTTATATAATAATAAATGTATAAATGATGTGTTTTTAGTTAAAAGTGAGCATAAGCTTATTTGCAATTATAGAAGTCATCTCATGAAAATGATCTATTAGCTTTTAAAATTATAATTCAAATAAGGTTAATTTTACTCCTCTTTATGACTTTTGTGTGCCATGCCAAGTGATCCTTAATGTTGCATTTGAATAGATAACCTTGGTTCATTAAGGCATGATGCTATCATCTAAATGTATTTTATCCTAGAGCTATCATCTCTACTTACATTATCAATAGCATTTCTAAAAGGAATCTACATTGCAAAAGCATCTAGGGCATCTTGCATGTTTGGAGGTGTTGTCATCAAACTTTATCTAGTCATTTAATTAATATTCTTACATGGTTTGACACTAGGGAATCAATTATCCCTACCAAGTGCAAATCATTAAATACCATAATTAGTTTCCTGTGGATGGAAATTAAGGACATCAAAGTGAGTTGGATGCAATATTTCTAAAGTTTGTAGATATCAAATCCACAACCTTGCCTAGATTAGATTCATGAGAGAAATCAAATTTGTGCTCATGAGATCAATTCTACAATCATTAAAGCAACCCAACGCAACAAATAGAACATTTACTTATTTTAACCTGTTTGTCTAATAATCATTGATATCCCCACATCATTGGCAAATCATTTTTTGACATTTGTCACAAAATTTCTAACGATACATCTTTGTTGTTTTTAACTTTTTGAAGCATTTAATTTGGTATATTTATTACATCAATTGCATCTTTCAATCTACGATAGATTATGAATGCTTATGTTATTTATTTGTTATATGTGGATTTATGCAAAAGGTATTGTATTCTCCCTCTCATTTAAATGGAGGATATTTATTTTACCTTTCATTTTTGGTGAATCTATTCCTTCTAACAAACCCCCTTATGTTTATATCCTTGGGATTTAATCAAGTATATCTCTTTAGGTTTTTTATATCACAAGTTGCTCAAAACCTTAATTTTTCTTTACGAACAAATGTACATGTCATAACCTTAATATGGCTAGCCACTCAAACAACCATGACTATCTTTTTTATATGTGTTAAGCACAAAAATATATCGAGAGGGGGGGTGATTCAATATATGCCAATTTTAACTTGATTGAACATTAATTTGTACATTAATAACTTCTCTGAGCATCACAACCAATATCAAATCCAAATCATAATTAATGTTAGTTAGTAGACTTTCCTTGGTTATGAATCAACTAATCAAGGAGCACACATCCACACAAATGAACACCAAAATTACATGAAAACCCATAAGGGAAAAACCACGATGAGAATAATTGCTTGGATCTACTACCCAAATCCAACATCGCAAAGATATGATAAATAACTTAAAATGTGAAGTAGGCACCAACCTACAAGAGACATTAATGAGACACCAATCCTCAATACATCAAGAAATACAAAATATATGTTACGTGAACCTTTACAACTCAACCTTCAACCTCTGTCAAGTATGATCTACATCAAAACACTCACTCAATGTATATAATCTCAAATGAAACCACACATAATGATAATGCTTCCTTCTTGAGCATCACCCATATATTCACACATTAACTCCAATCAAACACAAAAGGAATGAACCTATATCAACTATATATGCATTACAATGATTATAATATTCTCATGTTATCCTAGAACAATATTGCAATGGTCACAAGTCATCCACAAGAATAAACATTAAACCAAATGTGTGATAGACCAAGTTCAAAAGCCCACACGTTATGTGTTACCCAACATACATTCTATTGGACCCAAATAATCTGCACACACTTCCTCTAGTTGGCACACGTTACAATCCTCTAACCTATCAATCTAAAACATCAACCCCATCGGCCAACTAGCAAATCGAATACCCTATCATTCTTAAGTTTTTGTTGGTTTAAGTGTAGTCTCTAAAACTATGGAATAAGATACTTCATTTGTAGATTTTTTTTACTTCCAAAATGCAATGCATAACTCTCAATAGTGGTAGAACGTGGAACCAAACACCATGCCAATGTAACTGACTACACATTTTGTTTATGAGCAACAAACCTCAAAAATACACCACATATACTTTCATTCATCAACACATGTAATAGACAATCACAAACTGCTAAAAATGGAGCATAATGATAACATTAAGAGAGCTATCCAACATAGTTTGTCATAGTCCTTCCAGAACTCAAATGCCCAGACATGACATGACAATAATTGCAGTCTTCCAAATGCATAGACATCAATGGTAGAATTGATTGGCACCTTTGACATCAATGCCAACCTTTTCTCAACAATCTCCCCATTTGTCATTGATGGCAAACAAAAAAAATGCTCCCCCTAAGAATAACACTCCTCTTAAACAAGTTTGATCAAACAAGCATTTTGACTTTCTCTATCCCCCTTTGACATTAATGGCAAAGGAACACTTGAACATTTCCATTAAGACATTATGTCCCCTTGTCAAAAAGAATCATGCACTAAAACATCATGTATTATACTACAAAACCATCATGCCTTCTTGCAATAGGGAGTCAACACTCCCCCTAAATTTGTGTTATATTTAGAACATCAAAAAAGGAGAGAGTTGTCTCTCTCTTATCTTCTGCCCAAATAACTCAAATGTATTACCATACTCTTCCTTTTTATACCAAGGCCTATTTCCATCCCTCCTTCCCAACATGTATTATATTTCCTTGGTCTCAATTAGATCCTCACCTTCTATTTTGCAACCATCCACAATAGGCTTTCTAAAAATTTCTTATAAGGATTCACATTCTGCAATACTAGGTGCCTTATTGTAGCTTTTATCTTTGGATTCATCACATATCTCAAATTGGGCATGAAATGTAGTATGAGGGATATATTGATTTTTCAAAGTTTTGTTCCTCTTATCTTATTTTTCTCACCTTCTTGGATTCCTTTCTCTAAATAAGAGAGGCATTTTACTTTTTATCCAATTTAGGAGTCTTCACAAAATTGCTTCTACAATGTCTTGCAATGTGTTCAATGTTGTTGCACTTATAACATACAATATTACATCCAAAGTTGTTGTACTTATAACATTCAGTATTGAAATTGTTGGGATTAATGTGTCTCAACCTTTGAGTCCTTGCATTTGATATCTGGATTATATTTGATGAAAATATTGTATTATATCCATAGTGCTAACATTAATGGTTGTCATATCACTTTGTGGAACCTGTATGGGAGGATATTCCTACATCCAAGTGAGGAGCACTCAATAGAGTACTACTTGTCACTTGGGCACTCATTTCAAGAGATAGGTTTGTAAAAACTTCTCAGAGGTGCACTCTATTGACAGGTGTCCTAGCATTATTGAGTTGAATATGGCAAGGTCCTATTGTTTAAGAAGTAGGTATCCACTCAAAAGATTCAAGTTTGGAAGCTACTATTTATGTGAGAATTATGCAAAAATGAAGTTTCCATTCCATGTTGAGTTTACATGAAATGTGGGGCACTTTTGAAGATGTAGTTACTTATTTAGAAGGTTGTGTTTCTTATGCAAGTCCAATAATAATTGGTAGTTGCCTATTTGGCATGAGTTGTCAATTGGAAAGTTATTGTTTGCATGTGTCATATATTTAGAATCTTCCATGTGGCATATTCATGCTTAGGTGTTTGCTAGAGGAGCTTAGAGATGAGTGATTAATTCTTTGGGGTTATGCTACCAATTTTCTTCTAGAAATGGAACAACATGTAAATCTTCGTGTAAAGGCGTAGAGCCAAAAAATGTAGTGTAATTATATTTGTTGTTGAATAATACATTGGCTCTATAGTTTTGGAGTGTGGAGTTTTTTACCTAAAAGGGTTTTCCCCATGGTAAATCTTTGTTCTTTTTTTTCTATCTCACGCTTCATGTTTAATGATTCTGTACTTTGAATCTATGTGCAAGTTACTGAAATTGCTTGATCTAAAAGACTTGTTAATTGCAACTACTTTCCTTTAAGGATTTAATTGTGGGAAATAAACTATGTTTGATTGTACTTTGTGGCATAGTGGTATGTGTTTGTGTCAACATGTTGTAATATGTTTGGTAAAGAAACATAGGATACTTGATACACATATTTATCTCAAATGGATTTTCGGATGCCTCATTTCACTTCTAGAAATCTACAAAGGAGTTAAAAAATTTATGCTCATAAAGTTGTTTTTCCTAGTAAAAAATCTTCCATAATATGTTGCCTTTGTCCATAGTGATTATAATTAAAATAGTGACTAGAGAAAGAATTATTGAACTTATAATTGTACACTAGTCCACCTAGATTTTGTCTTTCAGTTTTATTCTTCAGTCTATGAACATGGATGAACCCTTCATCATCTTCTTTGTTGTTTTTAGTTACCTTGGATTGATCAAATCTCGAACTTTTGGAACCATGCTCATATGGATCTTCCACACTCTAGAGTCCTCAATAGCCTTACTAATCTATTTTTTATTAAATCCAATACCAATCTCGATGTGCAGTACCCTCTGACTGCATATAATCTCATCTAAGATCTTAGTACCCTTTCTAAACTTTACATTTTTGCTCAACTAATTATTTCCTTTCTCCAAGTCCCTTCTCGAAGATACAACTTCTACCTCGAATCTTTTGTAATCCTTCTCCTTGGTCTTTAAACTTTTTGGTAAGACATCATTTTTCCTTTTTTCTCCTTCCTATTGAATTTCAACTCAATGATCCACATCTCTAACTTTTCTTTGATTTTGAAGTATTCTAAAATCTACAGACCTTGTTTCGTAATCCTTTTCTTCCAATTCTTGATCTACTTGTAAGTACAATGAAATTATTCAAAATTAATTTCAACATCTTATTTTTCATCTTCAAATACATACTTACTACATTCTTACTTCGGGTTTCCATCTCCATGAGTAGAACATTTTTATTTTTACCTCCAAAAGTATCATCATACTCCTCAAATAAGCAACCTTCTTCCTCAACAAACAAGTCATTCTTCTTCTTGCTGCCAGTTCTAAATTTGGACTTTGATGTGTGACCAATCTTACCATAATCGAAACATTTGAATGGTAACTTACCTTTGTACTTGTTGGAGCCTTTTTTAATTTCCTCGCAAAATTTGTTTCTTTTGGATTTGAATCTTCATTGAAATTTGATTCCTCTTTTTCTATGAATTCGTTAAAGGTTGTTTCATTTCTTGAAAATTTGTCATTCACTATTCTCATTTTGTATGCAATTAATGTCTCATGTAGCTCATCCATAGTCAAACTATTCATATACTTGGATTCTTCTATTCCATAGAATTTTGAATAAAACTCAAAGGGAAAAGATACGAGCACTTTTTGAACAATCATTGATTCTTTCACTTCTTCACTAAGTCCTCTAATAGTGTTGACAACTTCGTCAACCTAGAGTAAATATGAAATATTCATCATCCTTCATATTCAGACCTTCAATTATCTCTTAGTAGGTCTAAAGCTTTGTCTCCTTAACTCTATCATCACCTTTGTATATATTATATAGTTTGTCCCAAAATTATTTTGCGGACCTGCAATGCTTTCTTTTCACAAACTCAATGTTAGGTAGAGCACATCAAATATCATTTATTTACTTTGCATTAGTTTTGCATGTCGTCCTCCCAACTCGATCTCTTGGAGAATTACTGGAAACTACTAAAAAAATATTGCTAAACATCTAGCCCTAGTGCCATCAAATAGGCTTCCATGCTTACTCTCGAAAACACACTATTGGATTCATCAAATAGTGGTGCCTTGTTTGAAGAAGGACCTTCTCAAGCAAGTATTGTCATCTCATATCTACCTCAAGATGTTAAGATTCTTCCTAGGAACTTAGCTCTGATACCAATTGTTAAGCATGTAGATATATTGAGGGCAAGGAGTGGGGGGTAAATTAGTATATGCCAATTTCAACTTGATTAACTTTAATTACTATTGTTAACTTCTCTAAGTATCACAACCAATCTCAAACACAAATCATAACTAATAGTAAGTACTAGAATAGTGATATCAATTTTCCACAATCCATAATAATTCTTTGTGCATCTTTTGGATTCAATTGTGTATGTTTATTTTCACCATAAACATACACAATTAAATCCAAAAAGTCGCACAAAGAATTACTAGAATTTCCTTAATTATGAATCAATGAAACAAGGAGCATACATTCACATATATGAACACAATATTTACATGAAAACCTATAAAGGAAAAAACATAATGTGAAAAGTTGCTTTTATTTATTGCCCAAATGCCTCGTACATATATGATAAAAAACTTACTATATAAAATAGCCACCAAGCTACCAGAGACACCAATCTCCAATTACATTTGTAGGCACCAACCTATAGGAGACACCAATCCCCTAATTCGAGATATGAGCACCAACTCAGCAAGAGAGACACTACTCTCCATTACATAAATAAATACAAAAGATATATTATCAAACCTTCACAACACAAACTACAACCTCTATTAGGTTTGATCTACATCAAAACACTCATTCAATGTGTATATGATCTCAAAATGAAGCTGCACATAATGATCATGCTTCCTTCTTAAGAATCACCCACATACTAACACGTGAATTCTAATCAAACACACTAGGAATGAACCTAGTTCAACTATATATATGCATTGCAATGATTATTTCATTTTCATGTCAACCTAGAACAAGGTTACAATATCCATAAGTCGACCACAAGAATAAACCTTAAACCAAACGTGTGATAGGCTAGGTCCAATAGCCCACACATTACACTAGGAGTAGAGACACACACTATGGAATACCCAACATACGTTATATTGATCCCTAATAACTTTCACACACATCCTCCAACTAGTGCATTGCGATCCTCTAGAGCATCAATTTGGAACATCAACCTAGTAGGCCAACTAGCATTGTGAACACACTGCCATTCTTAACTTTCTATCAACTTAAACTTAGCCTTCAAAACTCTAAAATATGATATTTCATATGTAGCTTTACTTTACTTCCAAACTACAAGCCATAAATCTCAATAGTGATAGAATACAAAACCAAACACCATGCTAGTGAAACTGAGTGCATGCATTATTTCTAAGCAACAAGAATAAAAAAACACCATAGATACTTCCATGCATCAATACATACATAGTAGACAAACATGAAATACTAAAAATGGAGCATAATGATACTATTAAGAGCTATCCAACATAGTTTGTCACGATCCTTCCAGAACCCAAATTCTCAAACATGGAATGATAGTACAATCTTCGAGATGCCTTGACATTAATGACATAATTGATTGACACTTTTGACGTCAATGAAAATATTTGCTCACCATTGTGATCATATCACTAATAATGAGAACCATATCAAGGAACATGAAGAACAAAATGGGTGTGATCTTGATGTATATGTTGTTAATCAATATCTGTCCTTTGTTTGATAATTACTTATTAATGCACTTTTCCATGTTGAATCTTTGCAATAGTTAGGTACTATTACATAGTGTGGTTCTCCTTATGAGATGGATATTTTTCATAATATTGGTACTCTTATTCTTTCTATCAATGGTGTAAATCATTTCACACACACACGTCATTTGTCCTCTTCCAATGCTTCCTCCTATCATCTTAAAGTTTCTTTTATGGCCTCCACCACTTATGTTGTCCCTCCTAGTTTAAATCCTTCCTCTCATTCTTTTTATCTCTATATCAAGACAACTTTTATATCCACTAATCTTTTGTGTGTTTCTCATCCTTCTTCTACACATGTATTCCTCATACCATTCATCCTCATCCTATGACTGTATTAGTTTATAGTACGACCTCTCCTTCCATTGTCATGATATTGCCTTATGTTCTTCACCCTCTCTACACATCCTCCATTATATACCATGTTACTTCTATCACCGCTATTTCCACCTCTACCTACGACACACTATTAAAAGGATTTGGTTAACTTAGAAAAAAAAGTGGATAATGTGTCTATTAGTTACGACTTAGTTGCATGCAATCCTCCACATTAATATTTTAAATTTAAATTTGTTACATATACAATGTCTTAAGTAGTTGTAGTGTCTACATTTGTATTATGCTATGGAAAAGGATATCTCAAAGCTTGTTTACATGCTTTTGATGTTGTATGTCCATGTTTTTTCATATGAGGATCAAGTCTTCACTAAACTAGTATATACATAAACCTTGAGGGATTGTGTCATTCAATTATTTTTCTCACCTCCCACTTTTATCCATTTTTATGAGCACAATCAGTGTCAAGCATTCATCATTTATCAACTATCAAGCATCTATCCATCATTGTGCTATCATGGTTATGCTAAAATTCTAAAAGCAATCCACATATCAAGAATTCAAATAAATATCAAAGAAATAATGGACCAATCTAAGGTCTTTGTTATGGTATTATTGTTTATCATTTGATTTTATGCATAGATCTCAGGCTTTATTGAGTGAATGTGAGTGTGAACTTGGATCTTGCATTACATTGTTTGCATGTTATTTTGATACACATTTTTTTCTTTCATATTTTGTCACGCCCATTAGGACCCAGATCCCTATTTGATCTATATTTTTTGAGGTTTTTCCAACATTATATTTCTATTTTTTCTTCTCTTATTCAAAAAATATTCAAGGTTCACTTATGTAAATAAAGTTGAAGACAAAACCTTGGGGTTTTTAAATATTTCATCATATCCCTCAAATGGATGCTAATTTTTTGACATTTTTTTAACTAAATGTTAGATATCATTTAAAGAGCCTACAATAAAAGAATTACTTTTGGATCATCAATTTTGAGTGAATTGTGATGATTTTATGATATTTCATAAATTTGATTTTTTTATGACAAACCGGTGATTTTTAAAAAAAAAATTTACATTTATAGAAAGCTCTCAATTTATTTATTTATTTTTTAAAATTATGCTTGGTAAACTTTTTAAAGTGACCGATGACACTGGCACGACATGCCTTTCAGCTCCACGTGAAATGCTTTTGACTCGGAGCTATGAACCAATGAAGCCATAAACGGGGGACCTAATCCCCACACTTCACTTGATCAAACCTGCGAGCACAACAACCCAATAAAAGCACAAGTTGTGTGAGATTAGAGGCCCAGCGGGGATTTGAACCTTGGTGGCCGCTTCACCAACAAAGTGTTTTAACAATGACACTACACATCTGAAGATAAAGCTCTTAAAATTTTAGAGGGAGTCTGCTATTTTTATTTTTATTTTTTGAGATCAAATAATTGTTAAAAAAAAATTATATCTTTGCCAACTAGGGTTTTTTCATAAATATGCTAAGGCGAAAATTAAGGTTTTTTTTTAAATAAAAAATTATATTTTGAAAATATTTCAAAAATAAAATAGGGGTATCTTCTTTTTATTTTTTTAGGGTAAACAATATTGCAAAATAATTGGATCTTGTTTGACTAGGTCAAAAGAAAAAAAATTGAAATTGTATTATTGTAACGAGCATATATTTTCTTGACATCTATTTTGTTGCATTGTATCATTAATTTTGATCATTGCAAGAGTTCTATTGTCGTTTCTAAAATCACAAAGAATCCATTGGTGCAATCCATTTCTTTTGTAGACTATCATATTTGGCGTGTTTTCACACACCTGAAATTGGGCTTAAAATCAACCATTCATATTTGAATTTAGGATCTAAAATAATTCATTGTCTTTAAACTTGGGCCAAGATCTACTTATGTATGCTCTTCTCTTGCATCTTAGGGAGATCTTGAGTATGAAAAATAAGTGCTCGTTTTTTTCTTTTCTAAGTTTATTTGTTGGTATTTATGTGTAGAGATCAAACTTCAAGATTCAAGGTCGTTAAAGGCTAGTTTGGAGCTCTTTGTGCTAGATCAATAAAAAATGAAAGTATTAAATCTAGGTACACTTGTTCTAAATCCTTCTCTCTTTTACATTTCAATTGATCAATAGTCAATGTTTTCTTTAGATTATCCTATTTGGTGTGTCTTTATCACATTAGAAAATTGGGCTTAAAATTAACCATACTCATTTGGATTTGGGATCTAAAATAAATCATTGTCTTTTAATCCTCAAGGTTTACTTATGTATGCTCTCCTCTCACATTCTAGGGATATCTCAAGGATAAAAAATAAGTCATCTTGATTTTCTTTTTTAGGAGGCCTCCCTAAAGAAGTGATAACTCTAAGGGGTGACTTCAACTCTTGTGTTTTGCAGAGTATAAAGAATGGGGGGTGAATCAAAAGACACATCTCTTAAAAGTGTTATCTTCTCAATATGGGATAAGCCTCTAAGAACTTTATATGTTAAATAAGTGAAAGTGGAGAGTGGGTTACCCTTTTCCTTCCAATTGTTTGTCAATGTTCCCTTTCATCTGCAGATTAGGACTCACATACCCTTGAGGTATATAGAGGATACCCCTAGTTGAACTTGCAAAGGCTAGTTAAAACGTTTGGCCATCTTTTCTTGTGGTGCCTTGAGTATGCAAGTATTGATAAACCCACTTGTGTAGGATTGTTCATGTGTCTTGCATGTTTGAGTGCTTATATCACCTTCCCCACTTGAAACCAAAAGGGAACATTTATCCATATTGATCCATAAGAAAATTGTCTTTTTCATTCATTTCTTTTGTGTGCTTGTATATTTAATCAAATAATGAATAAAAGTATGAAATAAACAAACAAGCAAATATATTGTCTAGGTCTAGAGTTGTTAATGTGCCAGTGTGTTTCCATGATTTGAAAGAGTCATTATCTATCTTGTTGCTACACCTCTTTTCAAAATAAATCATCCAACCAAAATAATAACCAAAACAAACTTTGAAAACATAAAACTTCCTGTAGCATCCTAAAATTGCGACACTTGCAATTTCGACTACATTTGGGTCTTCACGATGGCGACGCAACACTAAACCTGAATGGAGACCCCGAAACTTGCTCATGACATCAAAAACTGCATTTTTCAGCACCCTGGCCTGATCCTCCTTACACCCTGCTGACCCTGGAGGTGGGACCATGGTGCCCAGCGCCCTGGTCCCTGGCCCTATTTTGGGCCCGGTCTCTTATGGGGCTTCGGGTCTTTAAGTTTACAAATTGGAAAATAAGGTTGCTATGTCGGCCCAAGGTCGGAAAAATCAGTCTATCAGCCCTAATTGACAAGTATATAAACTACATTTCCTCTCCCATTTTGAGGAGGAAGGACATATGTGTGCAAGACGCGGAAGCGATATTAAAACATTCAAGCATTCAAGCATTCCTTCAAGCAATTGATCATTCTAAGTCTCCATTCAAGGCTAAGTGTTGCATTCAAGACAAGGATTCAACCATTGAAGAGGAGATCACTTACAACATACAACATACAACAACATTTACACCTTCGCATGTAAGAATACAAGCATTCTTACAACAAGGTATTAGTACTTTATTACATTACAATTATTTACATTTACAACATTCTCATTTCTTGGTTAATTCCAAAACTGGGGTTTGACCTAAAGGCAAACCCCTAATCCCTAACCCCCCAATCGTCCTCTCTTTTCTGTGTGTAGGTTGCAGGTACGCGGCTGTAATTGAAGATCTGGAATCCTTGTGCAGAGACGAACAGATCCCCCTTCATTTCGCGGATTTTTCGGAGGACTGTGTGCACGCCGGGCGCCATCGTCCCATCAACTTTCGCTCAAATTTGCAGGACAGCATCATCTCAACATTTTACTGCTAATTCCAGGTCCGCAGCTTCATCCCATGTTTCTATTTCTGTCTGCAAATGAATCTTTCTTACTTTCACCTGCATTCCTAGCTCAATCATTCTATCTACATTCTTTACAAAAGAGGGTAGCCTTGCTGTCTTAACCCTTGAAACTCATTTAAAATCTAGTCTTGCATTGTGTGAGATTGGATCTTGTGGGTTTCAACCCCTCTTTTAAATGTAAAGTCTCCCCTAAGTGAAAACCGTCAACCCTAGTGACCTCTTTTCTCTCTCCTTGGAGTGGGGAGGGGAGAACAACTAGGGTTCGATCGCGATTTTCCGCTTTACATTTTGGTGAACCCAACGTGAACATCCTTTCTGATTATTCATGGTTAGATTTGAAAATTGGATGCCTTGATTACATTTCCATGTTTGATCTTTTGCAAATTTTAGAGGTTAATTACATGAAAACCCTAAATTTTCTTTTTTGAGCTTGTGAAATGTCTAAATGTTAATGCTTGTTTCAGATCTACCCTTCTATTGCAAATTATCAATTCATATTTGTGCTTTAATTCTGAAAATTAAGTGGTTAAGTGTCAAAACCCTAATTTTTAAAACCCTCTTGATTCAACCTTTGACCGACAATCTCACTGATCAAAACATCTCCAAATTAGCTGTAACTTTGGATTCCACAACAAAATCATAATATGTTTCATCCCTGAAAATTTGGAAAAAATTTGCGAGGACCGTGTGCACCCCTAGTGCCATTGTCCCCGACATTTTTTCTGAAATTTCGGGAGTTAGATCTTATTGTATTTTTCTGCTGAAATCCAGAATCTTGGCTGATTTCATCAATTCTAACACTTTCAAAATTAAAGTCAAAGTTGGTCTAGTGATTGCTTGGATTAAGGCTTCTAATCATTCAAAAATTGTTGAAATTGAAATTTTGTGTCAAAATTGTGTTCTTACTGTCCTAAATCTGAAAAGTGTGTCGGCATTCATTCAAAATTTCAGTGCTTTATTCAAATTCTTGCAATTTGTGGCTTTTGAAATTAAGTGTTTAATTACACCAACTTTGATTTCCGCTTTCAAAATTGAATTTTGCATGAAATTGAGTCAACTTTTAAATTTCAAAGCTTGCATTGCTCTTAGTATTCCCTCTAAAATCATAAAATTCAAAATTTCAGTTTCCCTCTCTTTTTCAAAATTCAAATTTTGCATTTTTCAACAATCTTGGTAGGGTTCAATTTTGAGATTGCAACTTTTATTTGGCCTATCTACAGATCATAAAATCACTCAATTTTTTCAGATTAGCTTTAAAATCATCATAACTTTCATCCCTAAAAATTTCAAAAAAAGTTGCGAGGACCGCGTGCACTCCGTTCGCCACGGTCCCTGACTTTTTTTCCGAAAATTCGGGAGATTGTCGTGATTGCATTTAACAGCCTAAATCTAGGAGGTTGGCTGATTTTATTGAAATTTGCTACCTCTAAATTCAAAATCTTCTCTCCCTCTCTAGTGCATGAGTTTTACAACAATAAGCCCTACTTACACTATTCCTGTTAGACGAAGCATTAGAATTAAGTCTTTCCAAGGTTTAATTACTAAGGAGATGGAACCTAATTTGAATAGCCTTTTTAACGAGGACACAGGTAATTCCTCTAATCCTCCTAATGATGAAGAAGCTCTCCGTGAGGTTTCTGTAGAACAACTTTCGAAATTGGATAACCAATTTGATGATTTTCAGCAATGGATGTCTCAAGAATACCCCGATAGTCAAGCTCTTTCATTAATTGAGGGTCTAAAACGTATGGTTCAAAGTGATAAGAATGGAATTGATATTTTGCGTGGTATTGCACACATCGTGGATTCAAATGTGATGCCTATGAAGAGTTGTGCTGAAACTTTAGGTTATACACAACCTCCCACTCAAATCAATCATTCCATTCCTTTAACAACTTCTATTGCTAGTATACCTACCTTTACATCAAACATAATGACTACTTCTATACAAGACATTCCACCTATGATCACCAGTCATGGGGGCAATCCTTCCTCTTCAATTAACCCTCTTCCTTCATTCAATCCGACTTCTTCATTCATTCCTTCAATAAGTGTTCCTATTACATCTCCACAAATGAACATGACGCAAGGGGGCAATTCATTCAACCATTCCATTCCTCCTTGTAGTGCTCCACTTTTCCAACCATCTCCTATGACTAACTATCATAGTGTCCCGCCACCTTACTCTCAATCAATACCTTCTTTCAATAACATAATACCTCCATCACAATCTAACACGTCTAATATGAACTCTTCGACTGAAGTGACCATTAACAATCTTGCACAAACTGTCTCTTCTTTACAGCAACAAATTGCCTCTATGAATCAATCTAAGTTTAGTGTGCCCACATTTGATGTTGCGAGCCCACTTTCTCTTGACATTGTTTGAGCTATCCCACCTAAACATGTTGAGATCCCGCATTTGGAGCTTTATAATGGTAAAGGTGATCCTCTAACACATGTTAAGACTTTTCAAACAATATGTACCGATTTTGCTTATGACCAAAGGTTACTTGCAAAACTATTTACTAGGACATTAAGAGATAAAGCCCTACAATGGTATTGCTCGTTGCCTTCTTATTCTATTACTTCTTTTGAACAACTTGCAAATGCTTTTATTCAACAATTTCAAAACAATATAAGTCCTAAAGTTACTTTGATTGATTTAATGCATTGTAAACAAGGTGTTAAAGAAAAAAGGACTGATTTTATTGGTAGATATAAGCATTTGTGTGCTCAAATTTCTTTTCCAGTACCTGACAATGATATTCAAAGAATCTTTATTTCTAATTTACAAAAAGATATTAGAGAAAAACTTCTGTTTTCTGAGTTTACTTCTTTCCAACAGTTGTGTGCAACTCTTCACAATTATCAATTGACTATGAGTCAAATGGAACAAGCAAATCCTATGGCTCCGAGTGATAAGGGTGATAGTAGTCAACAACCATTTGGAGAGTTTAAACCGAACAGAGAGTCCATTAAATTCAATGAAAACATCATCAACAACAATGTGAATGCAGCATCAGGTGTGCCTCCTATTTCTAAATTTTTCAAGAAAGAAAGAAAGTTTACTCCTTTGAATGAATCATTGCATAGTATTATGAATAAGTTATTGGAACAAAATGTGCTTACTCTCCCTCCTATAAAGCAAATAGATCCTACAAAGATTAATTCACCCTATTTTGATAACAAATCTTTTTGTCAATTTCATCGTCAACTTGGGCATGATACTGAAAAATGTTTTGCTTTAAAGGGTAAAATTCAAGATCTGATTGATAATAATACTATCTCTGTTTCTGGTGTGAATGATAAAGGCAACACATCTGTAGCTCCTCCTAACCAAAATCTTAAGATTTTTACCGATCCATTACCTTCTCATACCTCTAATGTGATTGAGACTAATGATTCCTCTTTCTCATCTGATGATCTTGTGTCTATGACTCCGAATGTGATTAACTTTGTAGAGCAGCAAGAAAATCCTAAAGAACCTTCCATCACATTTGATTCTAGTGAAACTATTAGGGCACCTGATGGTCCTTTATACATAGTTGCAAAAGTCAAGAATACACCTTTCCGTGGAGTGCTTATTGATTCTTCTTGCATGGTTAATGTTATTACTGAAGAATTTCTCTTTACTTTACAATTGAATCAAGTGATCTATGACAAAACAGATGTGATTGTAAAATTATTTGATGCATTTTCTTCTCCTACAATTGGTTCTATTACATTACCTATTGAGGTCCATAACCAATCCCTTGATGTGAGCTTTGCTATTATTCCATCTTCCGAATAATTTCGTGTGAAGCTAGGCTATCCTTGGCTATCTTCCATGAAAGCTATTGCTTCTCCTATTCATAAATGTTTGAAATTTCCCCATAATGGTGAAGTTGTTACGATCAATCATAGTCTCTTTAAACCAGCTGAAAGAACTTCTAGCGTTCCTATTGATTATTTTTGGCCTAAACAATTCCAATCTCTTCCTCCGTGAAGTGATCATCTTTTCAAATCTTATCAAAAGTGGAAAACAGATATGATCCTATCTCTAAGTGAACCTAGAACACCCAAACTTGATATTCCTATCGTTCTTGAGAAGGAAGTTCTTCCTTTGAAAGATAAAACTAATGTCTTTCCTCAAGAAGATTCCCAACCCATTCCTATGGATGTGACTATATCTATGTCTAATAAACTTTCTAAAAGTAGGCCTATACCTCCTCGCCATGATGGACTTGGTCTCCTTCCTAAACCAAATATTCCTCCTTTATATGGAGCAGTTCCTCCTCCTTCCTTTTATAAAGAGAAGAGACCTTCCTCTTCTCCTATTATCCAGCCTAAGAGACCACAACCTAAACACCCAAGTGATAAGGATGAGAACATTCCTCCTCCTCAATCTTCTCCACTTCCTACTAAGACCAGACGAAATCATTCTGCGCATGAACGCCGACGAAAGCGTCGTCTTAGAGCTCAGGCAGCTGCTTCTCAAATTTTGCAATCCCCAAAAACACCTTCAACAAGCATTATTCCATTTTCTCCAAAATCTCCTAAACATAAGATGCATGATGGTTTTGATCCTGTGCGAGTTAAAGATCCTATTTTTATAAATCTTGATGATGATATAGATGAAAATGTTATTCATGATGAAAATGTTACTCCTCTTCATGTTGATAGTGAATATGAATATGTTGATGTTGATAACCATTTATCTAACGAATTTTCTAAAGCACTTATCCTAGCTCCTAGACAAGAACAACGTGGCTTGGAACATGAACATAGCCCTTGTTTGGATCTTGTGGTAGCTCCATCTGCTGTGTTAGATGTTCCTCCTCTATCGTGTTTCCTGCCTTCCCGAAATATTGATCAGCAAGATCGGGGGGTGGATGACGTGCTAGACTAGTTTCATTAGCATAGCAGATTCTCTCCTCCTCTCTTTTGTTACTTCTTCTATGTGTTATTCTCATTCTTCTATTTGTTGTCCTTAGTGTTGTCTACTTGAGGACGATGCAAAGCATTGAGATCTCTTTTGGTCTCTCTCATGTTGACTCAAAAGACACATGTGTTCCCTTCTTCTAGGTGACCTTCCTTGATTGGGGAATGAAGAACAATTATGCATACATACATATGATATACATGAATTATCATACAGCATACTGACCCCGAGGAAAGCGAAGTCACCTCGTGCTTTGTGTTTTGTGTCTATTATCCTTGGGTTTATCTCACACTTGGGGGCTAAATCTTTGTGATAACGTGCTCCTTTCCCTTCTCATTTCTTATGTGTATCACTACCTTAAAACAATCACCCCCGTTGAGGCGTGTGCGATCGCTTTAACGTAGGGGGGCATACACCCCGTATATCCCTTCAGGATACTTGAAAATTTCTTGGCGAACTTAGCTTTGCCTTGAAAATTTTTGGTATTTCTCTTGCATGACTCATAGTGAGGGAACCTTACTTCTGACAGTCATGGTTCTCCCTCATGATCTTCCCTTTTACTTTGTCAATCGAAGTCGTAAGATCCTTAGTCCACTGGGGGCTTGGCGTATCTTGCCTCCTTGACGTGGTGAAAGTCTTTCAATGTTGTTTCCTTGTACTTTACTAGAAGTATGGGCGTACGCTTATACTCCCGCTAAAGTGGGGGCTAAATGTAGCGTCCTAAAATTGTGACACTTGCAATTTCGACTGCATTTGGGTCTTCACGATGGCGACGCAACACTGAACCTGAATGGAGACCCCGAAACTTGTTCATGACATTAAAAACTGCATTTTTCAGCACCCTGGCCTGATCCTCCTTGCACCCTGCTGTCCGTGGAGGTGGGACCATGGCGCCCAGCGCCCTGGTCCCCCAGGACCATGGCGCCCAGTGCCCTGGTCCCTGGCCCTATTTTGGGCCTGGTCTCTTATGGGGCTTCGGGTCTTTAAGTTTGCAAATTGGAAAATAAGGTTGCTATGTCGGCCCAAGGTCAGAAAAATCAGTCTATCAGCCCTAATTGACAAGTATATAAACTACATTTCCTCTCCCATTTTGAGGAGGAAGGACATATGTGTGCAAGACGCGGAAGCGATATTAAAACATTCAAGCATTCAAGCATTCCTTCAAGCAATTGATCATTCTAAGTCTCCATTCAAGGCTAAGTGTTGCATTCAAGACAAGGATTCAACCATTGAAGAGGAGATCACTTACAACATACAACATACAACAACATTTACACCTTCGAATGTAAGAATACAAACATTCTTACAACAAGGTATTAGTACTTTATTACATTACAATTATTTACATTTACAACATTCTCATTTCTTGGTTAATTCCAAAACCGGGGTTTGACCTAAAGGCAAACCCCTAATCTCTAACCCCCCAATCGTCCTCTCTTTTCTGTGTGTAGGTTGCAGGTACGCGGCTGTAATTGAAGATCTGGAATCCTTGTGCAGAGACGAACAGATCCCCCTTCGTTCGCGGATTTTTCGGAGGACCGTGTGCACGCCGGGCGCCATCGTCCCGTCAACTTTCACTCAAATTTGCAGGACAGCATCGTCTCGACATTTTACTGCTAATTCCAGGTCCGCAGCTTCATCCCATGTTTCTATTTCTGTCTGCAAATGAATCTTTCTTACTTTCACCTGCATTCCTAGCTCAATCCTTCTATCTACATTCTTTACAAAAGAGGGTAGCCTTGCTATCTTAACCCTTGAAACTCATTTAAAATCCAGTCTTGCATTGTGTGAGATTGGATCTTGTGGGTTTCAACCCCTCTTTTGAATGTAAAGTCTCCCCTAAGTGAAAATCGTCAACCCTAGTGACCTCTTTTCTCTCTCCTTGGAGTGGGGAGGGGAGAACAACTAGGGTTCGATCGCGATTTTCCGCTTTACACTTCCAAGACAAACAAAATTGAAAACTTGAAATTTGAAGCTAATGTCTTGATAAGATTTGGAGAAAAAGATAACAATCTAAGAGCTTGTTATGTCATCACAAAATTTTATCAAAGTTCAATTTGGATCTCCTCTCTTTTTATCATCAACTTGATTTTTGCTTGGTCTCATAAGTATATTCCAAGTGGAAGAGTTAAGTTATTTTCTACCATTCGTGGATATATTGGCTCGGCTCTTGAGTCTTTGTCTGCTCTTTGGTAGATTTCACTACTTATCTATTTTCTCACAACCACAAGTCTAGTTCAGGTAAACCCAATATTTATCACTTGGAGATCTAGCTTAACTTTGATCAATTTTTAGTTCTATTTAACAAGTGCCTTTTATCAAATCATTTTTTTTTATTTTACCCAAGGTATTGAATATTCACACTTGACAACCATGATATCACAACATAATAAAATATAGAATTAAATCAAGAAGAACTTCAATATGGAATTCATTCATATTTAACCTCTTTAGAGGATTCTCAAAACACTCAATCTTCATCGAAGGGTTCTTCATGTTGATGTGAATAGCGACTTTATCAACTAGTTAGCTATCATGATACATAGAGATAGTCCTATTCACACTACTTAGATCCCCACTTAGGGAGTTTAATTTTTTCTCACCTCACGTGGTTGAGACATGTGTACTCACTTGGTGAGACACGTATTTCATGTACATTAGCCACTTGGTCACACACTTGTCAAGGGTTCTCACAAGGTCCCATTTTTTGAGGGTTAGTCAGTTGTTGTATCCAACTTGTCTACCTTGCCTACCTTGCCTATATATACAAGTCTCTCTATGTACATTAATTACACTCTCATTATATATGATATATATTTCTATTTATGCTATTTTAGTTACACTTGTAGAAGGTTGTTATCTATTTTTATTCTCGCTAATCCCAACTTGGTATCAAAATGGTGAATTGTGTGTTCCTTCTCACATATAAGTGATACTACATATATAGTTATATCATAAGAGTGTCATGGAATCAAATCACCATCATGATTGAATCCAAAAAGTTTAAGAAACAAAGAAATACCCTTTGTTTGGCAAAAAATGGTAACTTCAATTTTTTGCAAGTTTTTGCCCCTAGACAAAAAATTTGTTCCAAAGGCAAAAAAATTTTGCAAAATTATCTTTTGGAGGATTTGGGAGACATTTTTTTAGTGAAATTGTATGTTTTGTATGAAATTTTGACCTATTTGAATATTTCTTTTTGCTTAATGGTATCTTATGTTTGCTAATGTTTTTTTGGTTGAGTGTTGTAGCTACCATTTCATTCAAGGGTTCTTGGAGTTCACATTCTAGCTAGAGGCACTGATCAAGGTTTTTGTTTCCTGATTCAAACCATGGACTACACATCATAGACACAACCTCCTCAATGCTTTCCACCAAGAGACTTTTTACCAATGACAGGGATCAAATCCTTGACCTACATTACAAGCCCACCTTCACACATGGTTGCCATTTTCACACCATCAATACATATACAGGCCCCTTATAATTAGTGACCAGATTTGAAAAGGCCATTATTATTGGTTATTTTTTGGCAATCAAGCAACGCCCATATACACATTCTCCATGTTTACTCTACCATGTTCTTTTTGTTTCCTTTTGACGACCAACCCCTTTGTGTGTGATAAGACCACTAGCGAATTGGAATTATTTTTGTGCAATGTCTATAGAAGGAGCCATCATTGGCCACATCTCTAGCCACGCCTTAGTTTGTAGGAAAAAGAGGCATAAGAACTTCAACCTATTTATTTTAATGGTCTGATACTCCTAGTCACCTATTCATATTGCATATGTGTTGAGAATCAAGCCTTCATATAGACTGCCAAGTTTATGATTGTGGTATGATAGGTTGTTATTGTTTGTTGAAGGATGATGTATCTTTCACAAGCCAGTGATCTTCAAAACTAAGTGCAAGCCAGACACGAGAGTTTATCATACAAGAGTTATGGCCCCATTCAGAGCCTCCTACACAACACATGGAGCTTGGCTCAATGCCTTTTTGGGCATGATAAATGCCATGTTACATCCTCTATCCAGTTTCTAGATTACTAATTTAGGTATTAATTTCGAATGGACTCCATGTAGGTCACACCAACTACTACTCAGAATCTTCAGCAGAAAGATTGTATGGTGGTTTCAAGGTGACCGTTTTTTATGGACTTGGTGTATTATGACATCCTTGCTCCTCAATAATTAGTCAATATTCTACTACGTTTGTCCCACATGATCTTCATACTCTAACAACATTGCTAGTTTGGCTCCAATCCTACCTTCAAAGTCTCCTCTAACCAAGGAGCCCATAAATGCTCAAGGATTCATCTACTAGTGATCTAATCAATAAGCCAAGTAAAAAGTAGAGATACAAAAAGAGAAGTTACAATAAGGAGATATAAAATATGAGACTAATGTAACAAACTTCCCCAACCACTGCCAATCTAAGACAAAACTAGTCCATCATAAAAACAACAAGACATAATTAGAATATGCTTTTTTTTTGGAATTATACTAGAGTTGATCACTCCAAGTGGTTCTTTGAAACTGACAAATTTAAACTAGTGCTTTTTTAATATTTGTCAAATGCTTGTATAAGCAAGGCTTTTTTTTCATCATTTTCACCCATGGAAATTCATAATTATCAAATATATCATTTGTGTCGATTTCAACAAGTAGTTGAAAGCATAGGCTGGATCTCACTTTAGGCATCTTTTTCTATTTTTCGTGCAAGTATACTAAAAATAGTCCATTTTATGAGAATTTGTTTGTCATAACTTTTGATTGGTACCTCAAAATTAAGCACCATTGTTTAACAAAAGTTAATATATTGACATTCTCTATGCAATGGATGGATCTTTATGCACCGTAAAAAGCACTAAGTTATAAAGTGCCAAAAATTGGGGGTCACCTGATATTGAATCAAGTTGTTGTCTCGAGTCGTGCCTTTGAGCACTTCTATGAAGTTGTTCCTTTGAGCACTCTCACACCTTCTTTAGCACTTCACTATGGAGATGAATAATGTAGTCCTTTGTTATGCATTATAATCTCATCATTACTACATTATACAGAGGTGAACAATATAGTCCTTTGACATGCACTACAATCTCATCACTTGCTACCACATATGAATCCAAAAATGCCCCACAAAAAGTATCAATAATTCCTTACAACAAGATATGCATACTAGTTTTTAGCACTACGGGTTTGGAAACTAATATGATGATATTCGGTCTTTGGATTATGTGCAAACTTCAAAGACATTCATATTAATTCCAGAAAGGAAAGTCATATTGCACACATTTGTGGTGTGGATCAACTTCGACATCTAGTGTGGAGCATCTACTAACACTATAGGTTTCACATTATGGGGGGCTGCATAGTCTCTCATTTCTCCCTTAAGGGGACCATTCATTGTACATTGTCCATAGTAGTCCTTGGGGAATCATCACGAGTCCTTCCTTCTATGACCTATCTTCTACACTTATACATACAGATTGTATCATTTCTCTTTTGGAAAGGAATTTTGTCCCCATTGAGTTTCACCTTTTACTCCATTTATGAGAAATTTGTACATGGGAACCTAATATGACTAGTATCCAAGTGGTGCAGGAGCACCTAGCACAAGATAGCCATGATGAGGCCAATCTGGTGATGAGTTGAGGTTTTTGTGTTTTTTAATGAATAAGGTCTTAGAAGACCACATTTAATGTAATAAAGGTCATTAATACCATTAGGTGATGTGTTGAGTCTTT
The DNA here is from genome assembly GCF_030272615.1 of Cryptomeria japonica. Lineage (NCBI taxonomy): Eukaryota > Viridiplantae > Streptophyta > Pinopsida > Cupressales > Cupressaceae > Cryptomeria > Cryptomeria japonica. Next base: position 17,733,508 of record NC_081410.1, read on the forward strand.
GAGGAGTCATGTTGACAAATATAATCAAAATTGTCATTATGTGGACAATGTGTACCAGTGGGTCTAATATGATGTTTAGTGATGTGTAAGGGTGTTTTAGACCTATTTGGACCTATTTATATTGGTTTTAAGTCATGGAGGTCTTAGGTTAAGTCTAGGATCAATTTTAGACAAAATTGCCAATGTTGACAAAAGTTGACAATGCAACTTTTTGGAGAAGCATTAGTTTGTTACATTTTGTTAATGTAAGATCACAAATATAGTTATAACCATTGGAAGAGGCTTGAAGACAATTTAAATAGCCTATCAACGGCCCATGTGGGGGTTATATGGTGAAGGAATGTATGGTGTGAGAAAATCAATAAAAACATTGGAGTTCTCTGCAAATTCTTTGTAATTCTTAGACGTTATAGTCTGATTCTTGTTATTTCTCTTTGTGAAAACTTATTTATTGGCATAGGAAATCAATAAGGAATGGTAGAGGGGAGAATAAATTGTAGTTTGGTTTTTATCTCATTCATTTTCATTTCATTTTGGAGGAGATACATCCATTTTCGTAAAAAATGTTAAATACCCTAGATAGGGTAAACAATAGCCTTGTAAAATGTATAGAGTCTCCATTCCACGTTAAAAAAAGCATAACTCTTGGTGGAATGGGAGACAATAGTATGTATTTTTCCTTTGTTTTGATTGCAGGACTCCATGCTAATATTGGCACGTGCTAGGAAGGACACAAAGTCTGATTTTGTGTCTCAGACTGTGACTGGCAACATGATGTTGGTGTTTTGAAGGTGATCCAGTGCAAGAAGAGCCTTGGAAGGGTGGTGGATGCCTAGAAGGGTGTGGTAAGAGTATCCCAAACATGTCCCAAGGGTTGGTAATGCCAAATACCCAAGCCAATGAAGGAAGACTATGACTATCCTAATGACAGTGTTCAAGATAGTGACAATGTAGCAGTGGGTTAAAATAGTCCAAGTTGAAAGGGTGTAAGCAAGGAGTTGGTGTGTGTGTGGAGTTAGGGGAAGGAGTAGGAATATTATTGTTAACCTTATAAGGTGATGGGAAACCCTAGGAGGAAAGGATTATTCAAATCCAATTGACTGTCCTAAACACTTGTGACTGTAACAGTGGGTTTGTGTAACAACAGTAGGTCTTCTTTTGACCTTTGGGTGGTCCAGAGGGTAAATAACCATGGTTGTACATGTTGGTAAGCTATTGTGGGAGAGTCAAGGAGTAAATTTTTTTGTGGGTATCCATTACATGTTGTGAGTTGGGTATTAGTGGAAATTGGAAGTCCTAATAGGGGGATGGTCTTGAGTGAGTGGCTACAAAGAGTGTTGGTGGTGTTCAATGTTGGAGAGTTTGGATTGTGACTTAGACATGTTGATTTGTCCTATTTGAATGTGTGTCAATGGTTGGATGAGGGTTGGTGAGAAAGGGTGTATCTTTGGGGTATTGAAACCTTATGAGTATTTAGTGGCCTTGTGAGGGATCTTATGAGATAGTGAAGGGTTGACATATATCTGAATAGGTGAGTTGGGAGAAAGATCTCCCTAGTTAGTTGAGTTTATTGGATTCTCTGCATCACCAAGACCCATCATAACTGTATACATTACTGCCTAATTTGTACTTAAGGGAAGGTATTGGTGTAAATAGTAACTTTATCAAACTAGTTAGCTATTAGCATACATAGAGATAGTCCTATTCACATTACTTAAGTCTCCAATTAGGGACTTTTACTATTTTGTCTCACCTCATGTGGTTGAGACATGTGTAATAACTTATTGAGACACCTATTGCATGTATATTATCCACTTGTTCATATACTTGTTGAGTATACTCACAAGTGTCCCATGTTTGGAGGGTTATTCAGTTGTTGTATCCAATTTGTTTATCTCATCTACCTTACATATATATGCAAGCCTCTCTATGTACATTACTTACATTGTCATTGTATATGACAGATATTGTTATTTGTGCTAGTTTGGTTTCACTTATAGAAGGATATTATGCATTTTTATTCTCGCCAATCCCAACACTTCCTATTACATAAGATGTTGATTATGACCCTAGATTGGATGACATATGCCAATTTGAACAAGATCCTAAAGCCATGAAAGTGCTAAAAATGGCCCTTGATTCAAATTATAATTACTATCTCTAGTTGCTAGCTCAATAGGGTTCCAATATTCCCTCTCACCTTATCATTCCCACTTAAAAATAACAAAGATATTATAGATTTTACTACATCCAACCAAACAAATCTAGCTAATATACCCATTGCAAGCATATCATTACTCAACATATTGACTCCACCATATAACACCTCTAAGGTTCAATGGCGTTCTGATCAAGAGACACGTGAACAATTTACACTTGATCCATCTCCTCCTTGGGTACCTTCTATCTCCATAACCACCACTAACATGCAAAACATGTCCAAATCCTTCTCAATTAGGACATGTGACATCGTTTCTTTAATTCTTATCCATGCCACAACAAACGTCCCAAATCATTTCATCCTTAACCCTTCATTCCACTAATTATAAAACTCAATTGATGACATACCTATCACCAAAACTATATTCCATGAGTTTAACCACTCATACCCACATACATTCCACAAAGTCAACCACTCATCTCCACATATATCCCATAAATTCAACCCCCATTTACACTATGTCCCTACCAATCTATCTCCATTGGTACTTACAAGTGACTTGACATCCCAAATTTAAAGCTCATAACAACAAATAACAAACATACAAATGGGTCATCCTAAGAAGAGTTATATGCTTGAGGGCTTATGTCCTTATCCCTTTGATAGATCTATACCCATCATACATTTCCCACAAAAAATTGACATACCTAAATTTGACAAATACAAACTTGGATAAGGTGATATACATGAGCATGTAAAGGGATTTTATCTACCTTATCTCAAGGTCACTTACAATGATAGCTATCTAATGCACCTCTTTCCTCGAAGCTTGGGAGGTCAAGCTATTGAATGGTTTTCACACCTACCCCATGGAATCAAGACCTTTCATGAGTTGGCAAAAAAATGTATGTCACACTTCTTATACAACATTGAACACGAGGTTCCTATGATTGATTTATGCAATAAAAAATAAATAAATGGAGAAACATTTGTTCCTTCCTACAATGATGGAGAAACTTAGCAAGCGTTATAATCTTAAAAAGCAACTTGTTGGCACTTTTTTCTAAACCTCTACATCTAATGATAAACCTCATATTTGGGTGAAGAACAAGAATGAGTCAATGGTGGTGTCGTACTCAAACAAAAATTCAAAATGTACAAACTTCACCCCACATATTAACAAACATAGAACAATACACTCAAGGTGTCAACCTTTCTAGAAAAACAATCTCCTTAGGCAAAATAACGCTATGAGAAGAAATTTTACTCCTCTAGGGGAACCCATTGAAAATGCTTTACAACAAATGATTCAAGATAAGATGATCACACTATAAATAATAAAAAAATTATGTACCTCAATTGAAACCCCCTTGGTACAATGATTCAATATCTTGCTTGGTGATTTCGTATTTGTAACCTTTTTTTGTTATGCTATCATTTAATTCACATAAATCTAGTTATATCATATTCATTGTTCTATATTTTAGTATTTATTTTTTATATTTTGTAATGTTTTCCTCCATTTTCTTTGGGTGCAAATGCTACAGGTTCAATTATTTTTGTTTATTTTTCCACTGGCTTTGGACAATAGCACATTCGTACAAACTATAATGTAGTTGTGTCAAGGCCTAGTAAGTGTGATTTCATCTCATTTAAATTCTTTTTACACATGTGCTTGTCATTGATTTTTCAAAATTCTATTTTTACCAACAGAAAGTATTTTCACATTATATTAGTAACCATATTTACTATTTATGCTAGTTCATAGTGTTTCATCTTCCTATAAACATAAAAAAACCCAAAAATAAGAGTGTAAACTTAATTTGTTCAAATTAGATCAAATTATTAGGATAGTCTAATTAGAGCATTGAAAATGGTATAAGTTAATTTGCTTTCTCAATTCATGTACTTAACTTATCACCTTCCAATATCGTGGTAAAGAACGAGCACACTTCAAATTGGTAATTTATTATAACATCGAAAAGTTTTTAAAATAACACACCTCTAGAGATTTAATGGTATTCTTGTAAAATGACACAATGAGATATGAGAGAAGGGCCATGAAAAGTCATGGCACTAACTAAATATGCTATTTCTATAGCACTCCTTTTGCATGTGTGAACATATGATGATACTATATGCACCATAATCCATAACATTCGTCCATAGTGACTATCCCATCCAAAAAATTAATTCATACAACCATGTGTCATCTATGCTTTTAGCCACACACTCGTTACGTGTTGGCCACCAAAATCCTAATACTATCAAGACATGGTGTAATTTTTTATGACTCCATTTGTGAGTTAATACATTGTTATAGCAACTCATATTGCATGCGGGTATTCAAATCCCAAATAAACCACTCCTAATGGACCATGGAGTCAATTTTATACTACAACTTGGCAATTATATCTTTGAAGCACTTTCCATAAAATTGATAGATAATAAAATTTAATTTGACATAGCAATATGTTGGTGTTCTAATTCTATATACTGGAATTCATGAAGAAAACCTTATCAAGTCTTTGCATGCCCAATGATAAAGTTGCAAGATCAAAACACACATACTTGTTTTTAACAACATCCAAATGGAATAGGAAACAATATGAATTTTTGGAATCGGATCTAAAACATTCTTATCTTTCTACCCCACTTTTCATGCCTAAAAATCACATGTTTCCTTTCAATGTTTAGACATATAATTGTATAATGGATTCACAAATGACGACCAAACCTCAGTTACCATGATATGAGTTTCTAACCCTTCTTGAACTCAAATCACGTTTTCACTTAAAAATAGACCCTATATACAAATATCTTGATTACTTTCCCCCTCCTCTGATAATACCTCATGATTACCCATAACTAATCCTTGATTACCCATCACCGATCCTTGATTGCCACCACCCTAACTTTTCGATGTCCTTTAATGAATGATAACTTGATTACTTTTCCCTTCTTTGTTAATACCTCTCAATTATCCATCATAATCCTTAAGATTGCGACCACCCTGGTGTCTTTTAATTATCACCCCTTGTTTTAATGATAACCAGGTAGCATTCCATCTCCCCTCCTCATGCACCTAACAATATGTATCATGAAGAACTATATGCTAATTGCTCACTTATGTAGTCTTCTTCCTAAACTATCTACAAAATCACCCTGGACATGTAGAAGAATAATGCTATGCAAAAGCTATTCTATATATCTTGATGTAATCTTCTTCCTAAATTATCTACCATTGTCAAGATGAAAGGCCTACTGCTCTACACGTCCCAATTCCTTCATATGCCTCAACTATTTCACATGAATCTGTCGATAGAACTTCCCTCCATGAAAAAGAGTGAGCTCCTGTACAGTTGTAGGTAGGATGGATGGTGTATAAGCTATTATAAACCATCCAAAAGCGCCATGGTCGTCTGTCTAGTAGGTGAGGTGATAGCTCAGATGAAAAAAATGCCCAATACTTGGACGGCAGAGTAGGTGGTTGCAGATAACAGGTTTTGATCTCAAGATTAACTTCAATGTTTACAATAATGGGGTGTTAAAAATCTACACAGATTTGCATTTTTTTGTAGGTTGATCTCTTCAAGGTCGGCTTCAGATTGGATCCTGTGATCTCTGTGATTCGTCTCTCATGGAGTCTTGTGTAAAACTTTTGTGGGATTCATAGTATAGCCAATGGGTTTTCATTTTCAAGGTGGGTTAGATATCATCATCACACACTGTCTAATTGAAAGATGTAAATCAGAATTTAGTGAATCATATAATTTCACAAATTAGGTAATCTTTGACCCTTTTACCTTTTTTTTAGCAAAACCATCTATTAACATACCTAGCTATGGAATGCATAGCTAACTTGTTTTTCTTGCACTTTGGTATGGGTTGGAGATAGAGACATTAGTGTGCTTTCTTATGGCAGGTTATATAGTGTTTTAGAGGTATATATTGTTTTAGAGGTCACTATCATTGTCATGTAGTTTCATCTTTTATTTTGGTATTTTTTGATGGGTGAATTTTCTAAGTTATTAATTTTGAATAATATGGAGAAATTATTATTTTTTAAATTATTTATATCAAATAAATAAATTTTAAATTTCTCGTTTAAATTCTATTTCATAAAAGTTATTATGTCGAAATTGAAAGGACATTCTAGACAAAATAACAAGTAGTCATCAAATCTTTTAGAATCATTATTTGACTCGACTTAATGTCTCGGGCAAGGCCGAAGGTTTTCTCTTCTCTGCTCTTTCCTACCGGCACCTGCATTGAGCGGAGAATGTAATCTTGTTTATAATTTAATAAAATAGTCTGGCTTTGACCTTTTACCAATCAAAAAAAAAAAAAAAAAGTAGTCATCAAATCTTTCTTAAGTTGGGTGGATTTAAAATCATATAAATAATGAGTATAGAAGTTCACCTTATGGGAGTGGACTTGTATCTAAATTACAGTCCATAGAATTATAAGTTGTGTGTGTTGTGTAGTGAAAAATTTAGACTATACTCGTCGTAGACATATAAGCAAATAGAGATATTTGATCTAGATTATGGAAGAATAATCACAATAATGGATCTTATAAATGAACGTGGCCTTTGTATTTTTAAGCTTGTAATAATGTCACCTTAAAAGGAATGACGAGAATTTTCTTATAAGGATTTCTATAGTATTCAATGATCCTTATTTTTCTTTCTTACAAAAAAAGTAGTTTCTCTACATATAGACATTCAATCTTATAATAAATAGTCATACCAAATGAATTTGAAAGGAAGGAACCATGTTGAATGTACACTTCATAGACATTAATCTATAAGAGAAGGTATGTGCATATAAATCAATAAATTAAATATTTGTAGTTGCAAGGAAATAAACACAAAAGTGGTATATCATAAAAAGGTGCATTACATGAGAAGAAACTTTTCAAGAAAAAAATCTTACATTTCAAAATAAATTCAATCTATTATTTAGTAACGAAAGGTTGCAATAAACTTGTAGAATTTAATCCTTTACAAGACGAGATCTAGAGTAATTCTAGAAGCATAACAATACCTACAAAAATTCACTATAAAAATCTCTAATTCAAGCACACAATTAATAAGAGAAATAATACATGAAACCATCAAATGCTAATTGGAAAACCATGAACTAAAACCACCCAAAATGTGGCAAAAAAATAACTAGTTAAAATCCAATGCCTAAATTCCTAGATGAGTCCATAGACTAAAAATAAAATATTCCCTTCACCTACCATAATTTTGTCATAATCTACTCACTAACTTCGTCACTTCATTATCTTCATTCAAAGATGCCTTATGATGTAACATAACACACATCATAAGTTGTTCAAAAAGTGTAATCTATTCTTACAACTCTTTTATGTTATAATTACTTTTACATTTCCAATGCAAGGGCAACTTTAGGAGGTTATGACTCTTGGTCTCGAAGGTAGATTTGGCTCTTCTTATTTTTTAAATATAAATTTATGAGATACACATCCTAGGCATACATGAAACTAGTGTTAACAACCTAGCAATAATTTCAGGGCCTAAAATGGCTTCTATAGCCCAAAAATTGATTTTTTATTCTATAGCCTGAAAATTATATTTTTTGTATTCTTAATAGTAGGAGTAAAGTTGAGAGACATTTTCTAACATTCTTCCATTCAACAAGCACCTTGCAATAGAAAATGAATTACCAACACTAAGAACTAATTGCTAAAGGTCAAAAAGCCCTTAAAATCAAAGCATCGCCTAAACATTTATGTGTTCACTACCCTTGCAATACATTTGCAACACTTTGAAAAGTATCAGAATTCCCTAAAATCACCTTTTCATCCTTTACCATGTAGCAAAAAATGGTACTAGACATCAATATGCTTCATCCTTGCATGAAAAGTTAAGTCTAAGAAAAAAATTAGATTCATTTTCCTTTGTGTCTCTTATTTGTAATCTCTTCTAAAATGCATAGGCTTCTTGTAGTTCTAAAAATTAACCTTGGTCTTTCTAGTAGATTTGAATCTCCCAAAAGATTTATATTTAGATTTGTCCTTCTTCATTTTTCTTTTAATCTTCCATGAGTAGATAAGGGATCCTTGGCTAATTCAGTAGCCAGTTTGCATGAGCTTTCCATAGTCAATATAGAATTAAAAATAGTGCTTTTAGAAATAATTGTGTATGTTTTTGTATTGATTTTTTTTTTATCATTATTGTGTCTTTGATGATGAATCACTAAGTGTGATCCGAAACATCAATATAAAAACATACACAATTTGATTCCAAAAGCAATTTTTTATTTAGAATTATTATTTTTGTATCTCTTTAAAAATTAATAATACAAATACCATATATATATTTTGAATTTAGAGGTAGTACTCCCAACTTCCTTCACCAAGTGATTCTAGAGTTTAGAAAATAACATAATAAACTCATGTAATGATCCTCCTACATCTTCACTCCAATGCAATGGAATTAGGCAACAATCATGTTGAAAGCATTCAAGTGCTCAACCACAAGGCTATTATCCTCCATCTAGAGGTACAAAACTTCTTCCTAAGGAAAAAAATATTTACCAAGGACTTTGCATAGTAAATCTCACCCAAAATTCTTCTAAAAATCCACAATATTGACTTCATAAAAACTAATCTTGAGTTTTCCAAATAGAGCATAATGAGATCCTTTGCTTGTATGTCCATTTTGCCGTAGTCTTCTTGTGACATAGCAACATGTTTGGATCTAGATACTATAGCCTATATATCTTTTTCTATGAGTATATACTTCATCTCAAGCTTCTAAATCTCAAATTGTGTGCTTGAGAACCTCTACATTTCTATCCTTGATGTTGTTAGGAAAAAGGTATCTCAACCTTCCAATAATAAAAAGGTATTGTTGATAAAAGGTTATTGTTGATACGTTAGTGCAGGGGGTTGCAAGGGGGGGTACAAAAATTTATTTATAATTTATCATTGTCAATCCTAACTATTTAACATCAGGTCATAGATCTAATAATGGATATTTTGTGTGCTTTGTTTGCCTTAGAAAGCAACCCTATTTTATGAGGTCATGTTGTATTACAAATATGTATTGTGATGTATTCTAAGAGTTTGATAGTTGTTGAGTTGCCTCTAGATCTCTGTTGGTGATACTCTTTTGAGAAGCTTGCTCTACAAGTACATTGTAATTTGTTGTTGATTTTTTAATAATATATTAGGTGGCTTTTGGAGTGTGGTTTTTCTCCCAAAAGGGTTTTCCCCACATAAATCACTATGTTGTGGTATGCATGATATTTATGTTTATTTTTGTTAAGTTTTGATGACTGTTGTAAAGATCTGTAAAAGTTTTGCATTACCCTTCTCTCGAGATTAGTGTAGGAAGTTTTTTCATTGCCTTGACTTCCTTACAGATGTGATTGTCATTTTTTGGGGGCAACAAGATATCCTTTTGCACAAGCTCCCATTTAATACAAAATTAGTGCAAAAGCCTATCCCTAATAATTAGAATTTGAGGTGTTCATACTATGAGAGAAGGTATATTCAAATAAATTAAATCTTTACAATTGAAAAAAAAACACAAAAGGAACCATAACATAGTAACTTACATGGAATAAGACTCTTTTAAGAGAAAAATTCCATTGTTGAAAGTAACTTAATATAATTTTTAATACTGAAAAGATGAAATAAACTTTTAGAGTCTTAGTTGTTGACCCTTTGAGTTATCTTCCAACTAACATCAATTTTCATAGTCCACTCACTAGCTTGGATGCTTTATTTTGGCTCTATTGTCTCCATTTAAATATTTCTTATGACATGCCATAACATACATCATAATTTCTCAACAAATGTAGCTCCCTCTTACAACTCTTTTATGTGTCATAAATATTTTTACATTTCCAATGTGAGATGTCTAAATTTTAGAGGCCATAAACTTTGATCCAAGAGGTTGATTAGACCATTTTTAAAAGTAGCTTGAAGAGATCTATATCCTCAGAACTGATGAAATTATTGTGAAGAAACCTACAAATATTTTTGTGGCCTAAAATGACCCATATAACTCAAAATTTATTATTTTTTATTCTATATTTTAAAATTATATATTTTTCATTGTTAACATTAGGAGAAAGGTTTATAAACTTTTCACAATAGTATGTAGTAAGTTAACTATGAAATGTGACTTCTATGAATTGTGGAATTGAACCCAAGTTATCCATTTGTGGAACATGAAATAAATTTCTATGTAAATTCTGAATATGTGAATGATATCAATTTAAAAATAAATTGTTGAACTTGAAATCATAAATCTAATCTATTTTTTTTTGGATAATAGAGAACTATCATATATATAGTTTGATAGAAAAATCAATCAAAATATTCAATAATTATGATTACTTTAATTTGAGATTAATTTTGATAATTTGTTTATATTTCTTATGTGAAAAATTTTAATTATATAATTATATATATGGATAACACCTTCAAAATTTGAATTTCTACATAAATTCAATAATTCTTTGTATTATTTTAATTGTAGGCATTCATCTACTTGTAGAACTCCTCAAATGTATATCCAATATAGTCATAATATCAATTGTAGAAAAATGAAGCCTAGACTTTAGCTTGAAACTCTCTATGTGTCGACAAGCCTTTTTTGGGGAAAAGATGTCATTCATGGATAAAATTATTGTTACAAAAAAAGAGAGGATAAAATTATTGTTAATGAATGTTAATGAATGTTAATTTACAAGAAATATTATTAGTGGATTCCCTATAGTTAGTTTCCCTTGTAAAAATTCATTTGTCAATACCACCTCCTTGCCCCTTTGTTATATGTCTTAGTTGTCGACCCTTTGAGTTATCTTTTTCAACATGAATTATCCATTAAGCTCATTCATGGAATTTCCCTTCTAGGTAACTTCAAGGCCCTCAAATCTCATTTTATCGATGACAACATTTTATGTATTTAAAACTTGACCTCTAAAGTGACACATTTATGAATATTTTGAATCTCTTTGCACCATTTCAAGTTCTAAATTTTTCATACAAAATATTGAGTTCTTAATTATGTAACCCAACCCTTATCCCCCTTGAGTTTGGAGTGAATGACATGAAGGGAAACATGAGGCCATCTCTTTGGCATAAGAGTTTCTTTCATAAACATCTCAAATTGATTTATCAGTAAAATTAAAATTAAGTTTTTGAAAAGACCAATTAATTCGTATCCATGAGTGGATGAGCTCCCCTGTAGCTAACAACATCCTGTTAGCTAATCATCCTATGGGTTTCATTATAAATCCTTCAATAATTAATTACCCATATAATTAGGTGTTTTATATGGTCTAAATAGAGCGACATCCATGTGTTGGTTGCATTATATCAAACCAAAGGATAATGGAAGCTTGAGAATTATTGATTCCCTTACACAAGGTATTTTCCAAATACCTTTCGAGTTATATCTAAGAGCATTAGATAGAGATGATCCTTGAAAGTAACTCACCCAACATCATATTTTTCTTTGTCTATGTGGGACACTCTTGTACCCCAATTAACTAATAGGACTAACTCTTTTTTTCCTTCTCTAGAATTGGTGGGTTGTAGTTAATCTGGTTCCAAAAATGTTACGATTTCAGCATAATACGAGGGTAAGTCAAAAATTATAGATCTTGATCGTGCTCGACAGAACTAGTTGCGTTTTTCATTTTTCAACTGTATGTATAACACGAAGATTAGTCAATTGTTTTGAAACTAGATTAGCCGTGTCCGAACTGATATAGGAGCACATAGACAAACAAACAATCGACACAACCAAAAACATTGTTTGTTTTCTCAATTTTGTTTGAGGTTGTTTTAGTTTTCGTATAGCATCTCTCATTCAGCTTGCAAAATCTCGACTATGACGTAAAAAAAGGTGAAAGATAAAGTTTAAAAATGTAGATTGCTTGAATCTATTATATATGTGAGTCTAGCATACAGGTCATATTGAGCATATGATGGCTTGTACAAGATTTCCTTCACCAAGATTTCATATGAGTCTCTATATGGAAGCATAGACCGAGCACAAAGAAAGGTTGAATAGTGCATCACCACAAAGAATTTTGGTTTCGATGCAATCAAAGTAAAGTGCTTTAGTGTGAACATTCTTTTGGACTTGGGTTCCCATTTTCGTTCCTAAGTGGAGAGACATCACTGCGCAAGGAGCGGAGGCAGTGCGTTAGAAAGGAGTGAGGGAAGTAGTGGTTACGCAAAGACCAAGAAAATAAAGACTGGAGATCAAGCAATTTGTTGTGCCAACATTCAAGAAGGATGCAAAACACTTAGTGTGGAAATAGGGTATGTAAGTGTGAATTGAAAACAACCATCTTTACATGGTGTAAAGAAGAGGACTGTTGAGTTTAGCCATTGTAATCATTCTTAGACTGAGTTAAATAGAATTTGCCAATCTTCATGTTAGTCAATTGGTGCTTGATTAATTGAATGGAATTAAGTTGAATGGGTGAGGGAGAGTATCTATGAGAAGTGAGTTTTGTAAGTTTTGAAAGCTCCTCTTGTCTCAGCATTCAAGGTTTCGTTCCTTTTAACATCATCTAGAAAGCTTGGACAATCATTTCTTGTAGGTTAGTTTGGTATGATCAATCTCTTGATTAACACCATCTAGAAAGTTTGTGTTAAGTTTTGATACTAAATGTAAAGTACTGATGCCAATAGCTAATAAGATGAGAGGGGGGGTGAATCATACAAACTAAAATCTTCCATAAAATCAACAGATTCAACCTCGGTAACATATACTTCAACAATATAACCAAAAACTGCTAAACATGCAAACTCATAAACACATAATCATCATAACACATATAACACCAGATTTAACGTGGAAACCCAAGTAGGGAAAAACCACCGTGGGATTTCGGACCCACTAAGAAATATACTCTTCTAGAGTATGCTCGGTTAAAAGCAAATCCTGTTAAAGATTACAAACACATTGCTAGATGTGACCCGGTTAAGGGATTTCCCTCAGATCTGTTAGGATCTTCACTTTGTTAGAAGTGACCTTGTTAAAGGATTTCAAACACTCATTTAGAATGTTACCTTGCTAGAGGGTTTACAAATAAGACTGTTAAGTCCACTCCGTTAAGAGATTTTCTGTCACTTACAAAATAATAGTAATACAAATATATCTGCAACTTCACATCTAAAATGCTAAAGCGAATTCTTATTTGCTCAAAACAATCTAGTCATAAGACTTATCTAGTCTTCTGCTGGGCTCCTTACTCTGTTATTCAAACAGGTCTTCAAGCTTTTGTGCTCGGTAATCACTATGTAGCATCCCTGTGCTTACACTTGCCCACATACATTGTTCATCAACAATTTCTTATTTATAAACAATTCTCACCGCTTAATCTCCTTGATCACATTTCCCATTATCAATCTTAGCCATCAGATATTCAAGCTTGACTAGGTTCAATGCATCCTTCGATCTGAAAATGTTTTACCTTGCCTAGGGACTTGCAGTCATTTCTTGGAACTTGTGCAAGGTTATTGCGGTTCAATCTGCGTTGTAGATCTTCTTGTCGATCTTTCATTGCCATAGATTCTTAACAAACTTCATGCACGACATACCAATAATTTATACATCTCCAGCTAATCATTATCCTTCATTAAATAATGCTTTTATTCATCCAATGCGCTTTGTCATAACTTGGTTGCAACTCGGTAAATACTAAACTTTACTAGGTAGACATTCCACCTTCATTAACTGATATCGATAACCTTAGGGTTTACCGACTAGGTTCTTTGCTCGGTGACATAGTATAGTTTTAACCTTACAATCAACAACATATGTAGGATATCAAAACAATCCAAACAACATGATCTCATCATTGTCTAACTCGGTAGTAGTTGCCCATTGAATAACTCATTTCTCCCCTTTATTAACATATTCTTTCGGTGTCACTTACCGACTTCTTAATACTCATCAAAACATACTTCTTAAGATATGGCAACATCATACTGAATCAGAAAATCAATTTCTTGACATCAATGACAAAATAATGTTATTAAGATAGTTATCATCCTTCTTCAGTTATATCAATAATCTCCAACAACCTTCTCAATATCCTTAATGAATATCAACAATCTTTCTTTCTACTGAAAATGCCAACAGTTTGGACAATCATTTCTTGTAGGTTAGTTTGGTATGATCAATCTCTTGATTATGGTCTTGGTTTCATCTATTTATTGATTTGGTAAAATAGATTTATCTAATAAGATGGCAAACCCAAAAAGATCTGTGGGACCCAAAAAGATTCAATTGGAAATATAGATTTCCTTCTAACAAACAACCAATTTTTGACATTCAACAACTCATTCCCCTTGAACTATATAAATTGTTGTCCATATATACTCATTTTGATTTCTTCAAAGACTGGAGATGGTTGAAACCCATAACCTCCACTTTTTCCTCTCAAAGTGATTTATGGATAGCTTCTCATATTACTCACTATTTCACCTTGATTCAATGCTTGCTAGAACTACAAGTTCATCCAATCCAAATGGAGTATACATAGTCTCAACATCTAAAAGGCATAGTCCCAATTTACTATTTGGAAAATCCTTCACATGACACTTCCCATTGGAACTAGCCTCAAACTCCTTCACCCACCCATAACAAGCACTTTTTGTGCCAATACATTACCCATTAAACATTCTTTTTGTTCCTGCGTACATACTAGAAAACTTTGGTTTTCCTCCCATCTTTATCCTTCCTACACTTTTCCCACATGCTTGGTCATGGAAGTTTTATGTCCTAAGAATCTCCACCTTTCACAATCTCACCAGCCACAATTGCAAGAAGGTGGATCTAACGTTTATTTTTAAAAAATGCTTCTTGGTATTCTTATCTAACACATGGTTTCCTCATCAAATTGAGATTTGGATGGTTTTCTCTAATTTTATTCTTCATATTGTCAACATCTTCTCTTTTCTTTAAGACCATTTGCGAACGATACCGAGTTGGAAAATACCACTCACAACCTCCTCTCATAATTGCAAAAAGTTAAGCAATTTCAAGCCACTTCTAAGACTCTTCAAAGGTTTCTTCAAGATTGGGATCTCTCATAATTTTTTTGTTTTTATTTTAGTAGCCGACTCTTGGCTACATGTTTGTTTTGTAATTGATTTTGTTTATCTTGAACAATTCTAGGGCATCAATTTCTTGTAAATTTTTAGCTTAATCTAATTAAAAAATGTGATCAATGCAAGGTTTTCCATTACACTTTTTTTTTATATGTACACATGATTGGTGAGTCTTTATTTGTCATGTTGCAACAAATGTCTTATTACACCATCCAATTCAATAATCAAACAATTAATTAATTTTATATCACATACACACTAAAAGCCAATAAATATCTTATTTTTATTAATCAAAATCTACACATTTTCAATATTTAATAAAATACATACAATTAGTTTTATTTTTTTCACAAATAAAAATCACTATCTTTTGAACAAATTCAAAGTTAAAAAAATTATAAAAATCTGAAAAATATTCATATACAAAGATTCAAGTCAAACCAATAATCTCTAACAAGTAACTATCAACTATACCTTTCATATAGGGAACCATGGATGTGTCCAAAATCATACCAAGGATTCATAAATTTCAACAATACTTTATAAAAAAAACCTCTATATCAAACAAACTATTATACTACATTTTATATATATATTTTTTAGGAGACACATGTCTTTATCACATTAGGACACAAGGCCACAAATTTCTTCAAAATAGGCATCTAATTGATACCAAAATACAAAATATGCAAATACAAAAAGTGGCGCGAATACAACTACTTTGTCAATATCACATAATTTAAATACATAAAAAAAATTTAAGCCATTACTATATGATTGCAACAAACGGTTTTGGCTTATCTTCCTATTATATATATGGCACTGTCACCATAAAGTAAACTTTATTGTTGACTTGACCCATATCTCACTATCACATTACCTTTCTATTTGTTTAATTAAAAATATATGAGAGACTAGGGTGATAACTAGCTATATAAAACGTTATGGTTATAATCTTGTATAGATTTATCTATTTATAAGAGTAATTGTGATTGATGTTTTGAATTAGAATTATATTATTAAAATTAAAGTTAAAAGGTAAAGTTATTTTTGGGTAAATATTAAATAGTAAGTTGTCATATCAATCGTGATCATATAAAGAAAATTGGCATTTAAGTTGTATACTATAATCACAGAGAAAATTAAGTAGCAAGTATTATAAAATGAGTATTAGGAGGAGGGTCTTAATCGTCAAGATTACCCTATTTTGCATTAAACAAGCCTTTTTCTTCTTCCACTATCTATTAATAGGTGAGAGTGGTGCCTTCTCCTTCCTTGTGGATATCCTTTAATTGAAAATCTCGCACACTTGGTTGAATTTTAAATCCTCGATAGAGATTAAAATTATTAAGTGAGGAAACTTGACTTGGTCATTAGGGGCACCCACAACTTTGAAAGGACAGTAGAGAATGATTAGAAAATAACAACCATTCACCCTGACAATTATCTATAGAAGTCCAACCAGAATACTATGTAATCAATGATGGTGAGAAGACTCTTCAATGACTGTGAGAGCAACGTTTGAAAGGAGTCTTTGTGGCTGTACCACTATCCCCAATAGGGGGACATATCTTGAGAAGCTAAGGGGGGGGGGACTTTGCTAAAGTGCATGGAACATTCCCTTATTGATTAAGTAGGATCTAAATATGTTACACTTCAAGGGTCAACTAATTGGCCTAAAATCGTATTAAAGTGATCACTTTGGAAACCATCAATGATTTGGTGTGAGTAGCAAAAATAGAGTCTGCAAAAACATTATTGAATATTAAAAATGCATATCTTTCCATTTGTAAAAGAGGGATTACATCTAAAATCATGACATAGCTAGGAGAAATCTATTGAAAATATGGCTACATCATCTAACAAAATATTATGTAGTGCAAAAAGCTCAAGCCATAATAATTGCAAAAAAATGCAAAATAATTTCCAAACCTTTTACACATAATCATAGAACCAAACAAATGCAATAATTTTTTTGGTTATCCACAAAGAAGACATATTGGATTAGAAACACCAAGACATATTAAATAATTGACAATAGGAATGCCCTTGTATAGCACACACTAGACAAAGTGAACAATATTGGGCTCCACCATTATTTTCTAAATAGTTTGAATGAATTTGGCCCACATAAAAGAAGATTGGAACAATCACATAGAATTTAGCTTTTGAATCCCAGGAAGATGTGACAAAATCATGTATATTCCCTTTTTAGTGTATTATTTTGAAATGGGGTATTAATTTATAATTGTCAATCCTTCTTTCAAGGTTTAGTAGTGTGATACAAAATTTAATCAACTTTAAAGGTATATTGAATTTTGATGTAGGAGCATCCATGGGTATAGGGCAAACTTGTATCACCCAAAAATATTTTTATTTTTATTTTGTGATAAGGTTATGTGAATAAAAAGCATCGATAGGTCTCCATGTACCTAGGAAAGTGTTTAAAGGGGCATAGGGAGTTAAAACTATTTAATTTTTATGACCTATGTTCAAAGGAAATTTTAATTGATTTTTTTTATTAAAAAAAATTGGGGTAGCATCAGAGTGGGAGTTCTTGAGTGTGTAGACATAGCATTAAATGTGAGGCAGTTTACACCAGATTGTTGTTGTGGACTCACAATTAAGATTGCTCCAAGAGTGATGCGTGGTGGAAGAAATGCTAGTGGGAGAAATATTCGTGGAAGAAATTTTGTTCCAAATGAGGATTTTAGAGTCCTCCAAAGACAAGTGCAAGAAATGCAAGTGGAGTTATGCAAAAGAGTAGAACAAAGAAGACAAGACAAAACTGATGAGGAAGGAAAATTTGAAGAACACAAGTATGTGCGAAATTTTGAAAATGATAGATACCTAAGAGCCATATCCAAGATTAGGAAGAGGCCAAAGGTGGAGATTTCCATGTTTCTTGGAAGTCTAAATCTAGAGGAGTTGATTAATTGGATCGATGATATGGAAGAATATTTTGAGTATGAAGAAGTGGCCCATCCTGATAGGCTCAAGTTTGCAAAGACCAAGCTAAAGGGTCTTGCAAGTATTTGGTGGAAATAAGTCCGGTTAGAGAGAAATATAATAGGAAAAGACAAGATAACAGGATGGGATGATCTGGTGGAGAAGTTGAAAAGACAATTATTCTCTTAGATTACGAGCTTGAATTGCTAAAGAAGATGCAAAGTTTGATGCAAGTAGGTGGATCTGCCAAAGAGTATATAGAAGAGTTCTATCAATCCATAATTAGAATAAGCAATTATGAGGTTAACAAGGAGAAGGTGCAATAGGTACGCCGAATATGTGTGGAAAGTGAGTAAGAAAAGAAATTGGTCTATTTTTCAAATACATTTGTGTATTTTTCAATAGGGATGATAGAGAGAGAGGGGGAAAGTTAGAGATGAAAAGAGGGAGAATGTATGAGAGAGAGGGGTAAGGGCATAGAGATAGAGAGGAAGATAGAGATTGAGATGGAAATGAAGATGAAGAGGGAGAGACAAAGAGAGAGGATTAAGGTATAAAGAGAGATGGAAGAGATACATATATAGAGAGGGGGAGATAAGAATTGATATAAAGAGAGAGGTAGAGAGAGGGAGAGATAAAGAGAGACGATGTGGGTATAGATATAGATGGAAGAGATACATATATAGAGAGGGAGAGATAAGGAGTGGTATTTTAAATATCAATTAATTTAATAATGCTATATTAAAAATATATATATTATTATTTGTATTTAACTATATATAATATATAGAAATAAATATAATATCTACCCAATTTAATAACATAATTAAACATATATTATAATAAAATATATTATATATAGAAAAGTAGACTTGCACGAGGAATGTCAAATACAATTTCGTATGGTTATCCTTCTGCTAGACATAATCAAATCCAATATAATATTATTATTTTATATGAAAGAGAGTCTAGAAATAGTCAATATAATTGTGAAAACAAAATTAAGCCAAGGACCAACCAAAGAAAGGATTTTTTCTTATTAGAGCTATGAGATTTCCACAATCCAGATTAATATTCAATATTTTTTGCTGGATTTGATTGTGTAAGCCAAATATTTCTTATCCATCACGACCTCACAAAATAAATATGTTTAAATCTTAATGCTTGTCAAAAATAAAATAAAATAATATCCAGTCAAAAAGTATATTTATCTTTTTTTTATCGTTGTAAACAAGTAAATCTCACATGCTAAATATTTAAAATAAAACATTAAGGCAAATTATATTTTTTTTTTAAATTGCAAAAAATTATAAATTAAAGTTATACGACTTTGACATAATATTCTAATTATCAATACATAAACACACTATATATAATCTAAAATATTATATTCAATTCTCTTGTAAAAGACAATTCTTAAATAGACTATAAACTCCTAGCTCTAATCAATAAAATAAGAATGTTGTGTTGAACTCATATGGGGTATCTTTCTTTAACTCACCCTATCATCTCTTTGACTCGATATCTATGTGGGGCCCTCCTTTATCAAAGAGGTTTCTTACTGAAACAAGATACTCATATTTCAAAGTTTTGTTTTGTTTAATCTTTGTTGAATAGAAATACATAGTTCAAAAATAAAAATACAATTCTCTTACTCTAAAAATATTATCTAGATTGGTAAGTTAAAAAAAAGTAATCCAAATCAAACCACAACAATCTTTCATTTAAACTTTGTATAGGTTGGCATAATAAGTTATTAATATCTTACAAAATACCTTTGGTAATACTCACATTTGAGATCTAGTGTGTATATTAAAAATTATTATGATATTATGCAGTATTTGTTTTTTTTAGTTGTAAAATTAAGTATAAGTAATTATCAAGTTTGTATGTAAAAATAAACCAAAAGTTTTCACATTCATAAATCATTTTAAAGAAACAATTATATGATGATACATATAAGATAATACATGTGTTGATGCATGTATTTTAAAATGAATTTACATTTAATTAAATATTATATAATATTTAAACATTTAATCAAATATTATATAATATTTAATTAATCATCTAATTAACTAAAATTAAGATTAAAGAATGATTATTTTGAAATAAGAAAAATAATGATGATGCTATATAAGTAATTTAAGATTTAGTATTTCTTCTCATCTTAATGAAACTCAAATATTAAGAAAATAGTAATAATTGGAAAAAAAATAAAAATTAAATAACGACATTATATTAAAACTTACAAAATATCATAAATACAAATATTAAAAAAAACTTTCTTAAAAATAAATTATTATCTTTAATATAAATTATTTATTAAAATTATATATTTATTATCAACCACAAAAACATTTAAAACACATTTTTTTATGTTTTACACTTTGTTCATAAATATTTGTATAAAAGGGTACTTACTATTCTAACTTTAAACTGTGAATGTAAAACATGAACTCATGCTGCCAATAGACAAGGTTTAAATGATATACACATAAATATATAAATTTTAAATTTCAAATTTATAAACTATTATTCCCCCCATAAGAATTCTCCGATAATCCAATGGGCTCTCTCAAGGGCAGTTTGAATATATATAAATTTTTAAAATTTTAATTTTATATAATCATTAGTATACTTATATTAAAAAAATATATGTAAAATGTAATGCCCCGCCAGGAAACCCCGAAGGGATAAAGCTAAAACACACGAATGGAGTGCAATAATTTTTTTTTAAAAGATAAACACAACATTAAGATACAACGAGATATCAAAATTCAGATTACATAGCAGAAGACATCAACTAACACCTACAAAGTTTCCCAACGTGATTACTTAATTCCACAATTCACTTCTCACACTAATAAATCCAATAAGTTGATTATCTTATAACGAGATAATTCTTAAACAAGGATAATTTCTTTCAGATAGATGAAAATATAATCCACAAGATAAGGTTCATCCATTAAGATTTATCTATATTCTTCATTCATACTTTTCATTAAAATATAAGTCATGCATCTAATTTAACAACACACTTGAATTTTATCACAAGCTAATGAGATCTTACCATGCATACTTAATTTCCTTTACAACAATTGAATAGATTCCATTACTCTAAGTTACATTCTTTCATGATAAAATTTACAGCATTTTAAAAGACAATTGCATACATGCATCTACGATAAATCTCATCTAAACCACTTATGCATTCTATCAAAATGGAATTCATACGTGCTAACACTAAACATAAAATATAAGAATAAAAGCATCACATAACACCAAGATGATCTCGGAGTTCACCCCTAAAGGGCTACATCTTCGGGTTTGCTCAACTGCAAGACCCCTCTGATAATTAAATAAGGTTAAGAATACATGAGGTTCTCATAATTTACAATCCTGCCATCAAGGCGAAACATAATCAATATATAAACGACCGCATCGGTCAATAAATACATAAACGATCCCTGAAAAGGAAAGGATCCAGCTGAACATAATCGAAGCTAATACAAAGGTCCATCAGAGCATCCACAAAACTGAGCCATCACCACCCAAGGTCTAACATGAAACTAGGTACTCACAAGGGCATAAACAATAGGACGACCCACAAACGTGCTCCTATCAGGACAATACAACAACATACTAGCAAATGTAGGGACAAGTGTCATCACACAACCTGGTATGGTTACCATGGCAGGGCTTCATAGGTTCTGGTCCCATACACTGGGTTACCCTGGCAACCTAATCCAAGCCTCTGGCCCATCCAAGCCTCATGTGGACCCACACATCCTTTCGTGAAGACAAGGATGATGGTTTGCCATTTCAGACCTTGTCAAAGCATGTCAAGTCTGTGTTAGCACTCGTCCCATGTGTGAGGCATAGTTATCTTACTTAGAGATTAACATTCTAATCTATTGTTAGGTTATCACTTATTAGACTCACTTTCGATGGGTTACCCAGCAGCCACTTTGGGCGCGACCCCCAATCGAAAGCCACTTTCCCATACGACACTAGACCATACTCAACGAACTCAAAACCAAGGAATACACATGGTCAAGCAAACAAAGTTCAAAATGGAGGGAACAACCATTTGGTCAACCACGACTCACATGAGGTACACTAACTGACGGTAGGCTAACTAGAGACTTGACCAACTATGGTCAATCACAAATCATCATTCGACACCCGCATACAGAGTATGACCAATACGACACCACAACAAAATAGCAGTCAACTCGAGACCGAGGACAGAAACAGGTACCCAGATCAACCATACAATAGGGTCCAATCAAACAAAGCAAGGCTTGCCATTAATTAAGCAAAAGCAAATACAGAAATTAAACTCGCATAGGCAATAACCATCAGATACAATCTTTTCTGAAATGATTTAAACATTAAATGTCGATCAAGTTCTCTAAATGATCTAAGTTAGATTGCAGTTATCTACTTCATCTAAGTACAGGTCGTTCTTGGTTTTCTAACTCTCTAAGGTTCATTGCATCGAACATACATAAATACGCCTTTATGAGTTCTTAAAACAATTTCTCATGAATATAATTAAACAACCATTAACCAACTAAATATGATATTTAATCTTCAATTAAAACATCATTGTCATACTGGTTCAAAAATAATTCCTCTAAATTCGTCTTTTCAAAACCAAGTAAAACTATACGGATCAAGGAAACATGAACATATAAGGAATCCAATTCAAGATAGTCCATTCCTAATTAACAATTATTTCCTTACGCATACAGAAAAATGCCAAAATCAACTATTAATTAATATATGCATTTATTAATCCATGATTAATAAAATATAGCAAATTAATAATTAATAACACTATTAACCAATCAAGTAATTAATTAGAAAAATATTCATTAATAATAAAATAAAAATTTGAATATTAATTAATGTATGTTTTCCTTTATACAAATAATTAATAACAAATTAATAATAATTTATTACATAATAAACATTTAAATCATAATTAAAGAAACTTAATTAAAATTTAACATTAAAGCATATAAAATATTATATATATTTTTATAATAAAAAAATATATAAAAAAAAATGTTTCTTTTTCATTTAATAATAAAAATAACACAAAATAGTGGAGGGTACCCACGTGGGCCCCCCACTTTGGGAGCTCACACTGCCCCTTGGGGAAGCACTGCTTCCCAATGGGAGCACGCAACACCCCATGGGGAGCGCTGCTACCCCCAAAGGGAGCACACAACACCCCTTGGGGAGCGTTGCTGCCCCAAAGGGGATACGCAACAGCCCCTTCCATGTGGTGGGGAAACTCTCCCACGTGGTTGGGGTTAGGCATTATTTCTCTTTTCTTTTCTTTTTTCGTTTTTGTTTTATTTTTATTTTTTTCAAAATTACTATTAAACACACAGTAAATAAAAAAATACAGTCCCAATGACTTTAAATAAAATTTTTATTTTATTTCCAGAAAGCATGGGTTTCTAATATTTTCAAATACCCAGATTTAGGAAGGAAAAACTCTCCAAAACAACACCATACTAACAAAACAATAAGGATTAACATCCATTATTCAAACCCAGGTAGATTTATCTAGTTAAAGTTTGAATTTGAAAGCATAAATTTGGAATCTAACCCAATTTCCATTGCAAACAACCAATCTCAATTTTATTTTTGATTTTAAAAACAATCAGAATAACCAAAAACTAAACTTGGAATGGAAACAACAAGAAGGGGTTTAGATTTGGAAATAAACTTGCATCTGATTCATTTTCCCCAAATAAATGAGATTTTTCCCTCTTCACACACAAATTTCTTAAAAATCCAAAACAATTTCTTTAGAACAAGGAAATCAATGAAATTAACCAGAGGCCTACCTGGCTCAACAATCCTGGCAAGATTGAAGAAGAGCCCCATTCTCCAGCTCAAGAAATTCCCCTTTCTTCCCAAAACCCCCAAATTTTCCATCCAAGAATATTTTCCCAAAAAATATTTTTCCAAAAATATCCATCCCGTATTTTTCCAAAAGACTAGGTCAAATGGGAAAAGTTTGACCAAAAATTTTATTTTTGGATTTAAAATTTTTATTTAAAATAAATCACAAAAATCACTCTTTTAAACTATATCAATAAATTAAATTTGTTTTTCAATTTAAAATTGATTTTTCCAAATAACTGAATTTAACCTTTCTATTTCCAAAATGCCAAGAAGATAAAATCAATTCTATTTCAATTAAATTTAAATCTTTCTTTTCCAACAGCATAAACATATTAAGTTTAACATTAAAATTAACTATTTAATTGAACTTGCTCCCAATTTAAATCGAGCAATTCAATTTAACGATAATCGCATAAAGAAGCCCTGTTTAAATTAGTCCATTAATCTTTAATGCACAAACACATATTTAATCAAATTAAAGATTAAGGATTAATTACTCAATTTTAACCATACACACCAAACACGCAAATCAAGAAGGCCACACAGACAGACGACCCGCATACCCAACCAAAGGGGATACCGACAACAACTGACGACGCTCACTTGAGCATGACTATGATCAAACGAGGCTATCACGACCACCTAATCCAACTCGAAGGATTAGAAAGGTACACTCAAACCTGCGAAACCAGGTGAAGACGAACCTCACACTCATGCGATACTGTACCTGAAAGCTCCTGCAACCAAGAGTCATACATGCATACATATATAAAATTAATCAACGCATTAGCTCGAGATAATAACACAAAATAGGAGAATTAATAACTTGCATACGAATTGGTGTGAAAACCACATTAACAGATATGCTCTAAATCAAACATCTGACTATAATCATTATATTATGATAAACTAACCAAGGTCAAACCGAGATTAGAAATTGATTAGGACAGGGGTACTACATAAAATATGGCGAGAGATATGTTATAGAAGAGAATCACCTGTAAAATAAATATTCTTCTAAAATACTAAGCATTAGATTATAAATCCATTAAAGTGCTAACATGACAATTAATTCATTTACCGATCGTTTGCATGTCAAATTGTTTCAAAATTGGATTTTTGTTTACAGACATTTTGATGTTATTGTAGATGCCTCTCCACATAATTATTCTCCACCAAAATTTTATTAATTTTTGTAACTCTCCAATAATTTATTCCATATACAATGTTCCATATAAAATTATTTAACTCAATTTCAATGGCTCCAAACAAAATTAAATGCTTTCAACGACTCCAAACACGGTTTTTATTATTACATTTGTAAGCTGCACCATATTTCAAGATATTTAAAAATATATAAGCATGGAGAACTTTTTCTTAACAATTTTATTTAAAAATATGAATAGCCAAAAGATCCAATGTGTGATAATTTCATTGTACGTAATTATTGTTCACCATTTACTTCATGCAAGGTGTCCGATATTTACGAATAGAGTTAAACCTACATTCAACCTACCTAGTTTGTTTCTTCCAATAAAAATGACATGAGCATGCGATTTTTGCGATGACTGCAGAATAAAGTACGAAGGGCCAGAAACACCATGCATACGATTTACATTCATTGCAAAAAGCATTACGGCGGACGTGAAATGGCCAACGGAAAAATGGTGGAGAAACCAATAGTCAAAATAGAAGGAGAAAACAATTGTCGGAAACAAAGCCAATCTAACGATTAAACTCATTCCAATGGTCTTGCACGCTTATTGAGAAATGTAGACCGTTGATTTCAAAAATGAGGTCGTCCATCTCATATAAGGGAACACTTTCGGCGTAATAAAACATTATGGTTATAATCTTGTGTAGATTTATCTATTTATAAGAGTAATTGTGATTGATGCTTTGAATTAGAATTATATTATTAAAATTAAAGTTAAAAGGTAAATTTATTATTGGGTAAATATTAAATAGCAAGATGTCACATAAATCATGATCATATAAAGAAAATTGTCATTTAAGTTGTATATTATAATCACAGAAAAAATTAAGTAGTAGCAAGTATTATAAAATGAGTATTAGGAGGAGGGTCTTAATCATCAAGATTACCCCATTTTGCATTAAGCAATCATTTTTCTTCTTCCACTATCTCTTAATAGGTGAGAGTGGTGTCTTCTCCTTCCTTGTGGATATCCTTCAATTGAAAATCTCACACACTTAGTTGAATTTTCAATTCTCAATAGAGATTAAAATTATTAAGTGAGGAAACTTCACTTGGTCATTAGGGCACCCACACCTTTGAAATGACAGAAGAGAATGATAAGAAAATAACAACCATTCACCTTGACAATTATCTGTAGAAGTCCAACCAAAATACTATGTAATCAATGATAGTGAGAAGACTCTTCAATGACTGTGTGAGCAACGTTTAAAAAGGAGTCTTTGTGGTTGCACCACTATCCCCAATGGGGGGACATATCTTGAAAAGCTAAAGGGGGGGACTTCGCTAAAGTGCATGGAACATTCCCCTTTTGATTAAGTAGGATCTAAATATGTTACACTTCAAGGGTCAACTAATTGGCCTAAAATCATATTAAAGTGGTCGCTTTGGAAACCATCAATGATTTGGTGTGAGTGGCAAAAATAGAGTCTGCAAAAAAAATATCGAATATTAAAAATACATATCTTTCCATTTGTAAAAGAGGGATTACATCTAAAATCATGACATAGCTAGGAGAATTCTATTGAAAATATGGCTACATCATCTAACAAAATATTATGTAGTGCAAGAGCTCAAGCCATAATAATTGCAAAAAAAATGCAAACTAGTTCCCAAACCTTTTACACATAATCATAGAACCAAACAAATGCAATAATTTTTTTGGTTATCCACAAAGAAGACATATTGGATTAGAAACACTAAGACATATTAAATAATTGACAATAGGAATGCCCTTGTATAGCACACACTAGACAAAGTGAACAATATTGGGCTCCACCATTATTTTCTAAATAGTTTGAATGATTTTGGCCCACATAAAAGAAGATTGCAACAATCACATAGAATTTAGCTTTTGAATCATAGGAAGATGTGACAAAATCATTTATATTCCTTTTGAGGTGTATTATTTTGAAATGGGGTATTAATTTTTAATTGTCAATCCTTCTTTCAAGGTTTAGTAGTGTGATGCAAAATTTAATCAACTTTAAAGGTATATTGAATTTTGATGTAGGAGCATCCATGGGTATAGGGCAAACCTGTATCACCCAAAAAAAAAATTATTTTTATTTTGTGATAAGGTTTGTGAATAAAAAGAATCGATAGGTCTCCATGTACCTAGGAAAGTGTTTAAAGGGACATAGGGGGTTAAAACTATTTAACTTTTATGGTCTATGTTCAAAGGAAGTTTTAATTGATTTTTTTTTTTAAAAAGATTGGGGTAGCATCAGAGTGGGAGTTCTCGAGTGTGTAGACATAGCATTGAACGTGAGGCAGTTTACACCAGATTGTGGTTGTGGACTCGCAATTAAGATTGCTCCAAGAGTGATGCATGGTGGAAGAAATGCTGGTGGGAGAAATATTTGTGGAAGAACAAGTGCAAGCAATGCAAGTGGAATTATGCAAAAGAGTAGAACAAAGAAGACAAGACGAAATTGATGAGGAAGGAAAATTTGAAGAACACAAGTATGTGCAAAATTTTGAAGATGATAGATTCCTAAGAGCCACATCCAAGACAAGTGCAAGCAATGCAAGTGGAATTATGCAAAAGAGTAGAACAAAGAAGACAAGACGAAATTGATGAGGAAGGAAAATTTGAAGAACACAAGTATGTGCAAAATTTTGAAGATGATAGATTCCTAAGAGCCACATCCAAGATTAGGAAGAGGCTAAAGGCGGAGGTTTCCATGTTTCTTGGAAGTCTAAATCTAGAGGAGTTGATTAATTGGATCGATGATATGGAAGAATATTTTGAGTATGAAGAAGTGGCCTGTCCTGAGAGGGTCAAGTTTGCAAAGACCAAGCTAAAGGGTCTTGCAAGTATTTGGTGGAAATAAGTCCGGTTAGAGATAAATATAATAGGAAAAGACAAGATAACAAGATGGGATGATATGCTGGAGAGGTTGAAAAGATAATTGTTCTCTTGGATTATGAACTTGAATTGCTAAAGAAGATGCCAAGTTTGATGCAAGTAGGTGGATATGCCAAAGAGTATATAGAAGAGTTCTATCAATCCCTAATTAGAACAAGCAATTATGAGGTTAACAAGGAGAAGGTAGCATTTTACATCAATAGTTTGAAGCCAAGTATACAAGAGGAGCTAAGTCTAGTAAGAATTATTACAATTGAGGATGCTTATTGGTTTTCTTTAATCGTGGAGGAGAACCTAAATAGAAGATTATAAAGAAAGCAAAGAGGGTGAGGTTGATCATCTAGATATTGGAATGAATATCAAAATAAGGCTGAAGAAGCTAGTGGAAGTCAAGGCCAAAAGGGAGATAATGCCTACCGTTCTTTGTTGATGAAGAAAAAATGTCTAAAACCTTATTGGACTAAGATTAAGATTTATTCCACCATCCTCAATAGATTACCTGTAAGAACAAATGTACATGTGACACTAAAACAAACAAAAAGGCAAATCAACAGGCATTTTAACTCTGTTGTACTCCTTTCACCAAGAATTCATGCTTAATAATTTGAATGCTCTTAGAAAACACTTGCACAAAGAGCCATGATGAATGAAGATTAAAAATATAAATGCAAATAAAAGCTATGAGAATCAATGAGATGATGAACTATAATGCAAGAAAAAGATTTTAAAATGCAAGTAAGCAAAATAGTGTTACGACCTCAGGATTTCAAGAAAACGAGAGAGGCTTATGTGAGAGGGGCAAATGCATTTATAGATGTCCTCATGAAGAACGCAAGTCGAGGGATGAATGTGGGATAAATGAGGTAGTAATGGATAAATATTTGTCTCACATTTTCCAAGTGAGTGTGGTGGATGGGAGAAGAAAGGGATAAATGGAGAATGAATTAGGGATGGATTCAAGAATGCATTTATGATAGAAAGAGTTTTAATGATTAAAGGAAATGAGATGATTTAATGAATTAAATAAAATAAGGTATTAATGAATCGATTAAATAGATCATCAAATCCATTTAATTAATAGAGGAATGTGATTATCACGAGGATATTTTGATGAAGAAATTTATGTGTCTACATTTTGCCCCTCTTTGAGACAATGAAACATGTCGCGTTGTTTCAAAGGAACAATTATCAACTAATATATGCCCCAAAGATATCTTGGTAAGGATGATGATAAATATGATATGCCCCCTCAAGAGATTGATAAAACATATTGTGAGAAGATTGATTTCTTGATAGATCACGAGGAGGAGAATTGATGATTAATAATATGCAAGTGATTAAACAAAGATGCACATTTGATGAAAATGTACAACTAGGAAGCATAATTGAACAATTGATGGAAATGATTAGTATAACCAAGCTAATAAAGTTGATTAAGTTGATTAAGCTGATAGGGATTGATGCTAGTGCAAGATAAGTTGGTACAATGATCGATTGATCAGGGAGCGAGAGGAGCCCATTAAGAATCAAGCAGGATTGATTTCATATTGAAATTAAGAGACATGTCTTAGTTGGATAAAACAATTGATTCATTATTGAAACAAGAAGGATGGAAAAGGATGAAACAAATAAATGATAGAAAATGATGAAAAGAAGATGAAATGATGAAATAAATGAGGGAAATGAAATGATAAAAGAGGGGGTGATGAAAGAATAGAAGTGATGAGAGAAATGAAGAAGATGAAAGATGAAGATGCTGAAAGATGAGGATGAAGAAAGAGGAAGTGATGAAAATTATTGTGCTTTTAAAGTGCTTATATCATCAATTAGTTTATTATGGAAAAAGGATGAACTCATTTGGATATGGATTAGACCCAAATTAATCATACCGGTTGCATATGGGAAAACACATTAAACAGTTAAGGAATGTCCCAATTCACATGAGACCCATTTTTCCTCGATGATCTTAGACAATCATGTCCAAAGATGAGTCATCATATTACTAAGGAACAATCCACAAGCATCAAACAAGTGAACATGCCCCATCCTCGCCTTTCTAGTCAAAGACATCTTGGAGATAAAATCTCTAGTCAGGGACATCTCGGAAAAGCTAAAAGACATGTCACCAAAGATAAAAATAAAAAACAAACAAACAAACAAATAAGCATCACGCTCACACCAAAATGATCTTGTCACAAGTGATGCGTTTGATCTGATAGGTTGATAGGATTTTGTTATGTTTGCTTGATGTTTTGATTGTGCTTGTACAAAGTGCTTGTTTCTTCACAATTCTTATTAAATGGTGATTAAAAGAAATGAAATGATTTAATGAATTAAATAAAAGAAGGTATTAATGAATCATTTAAATAGATCATGAAATCTATTTAATTAATAGAGGAATATGAATATCATAAGGACATTTCGATGGATAAATTTATGTGTCCACATCCTCAAGATCAAAATAATGATAAAAGAGGAAGAGGGATATTTGGACAAGGTCCTCGAAGAGGAGGATTTTGTGGAACATGTTTTGAGTATGGGGAAGGACATTGATCAATTGAGTGTCATCAACATCAAGGGATGACTAACTAAAGACCAAAGGTTAATGCCAAAGTTGTCCATGTAGATGATGATGTTGAGTCTTTGTAGTCTGAAGATGTGGAAGGAGGAGAGGCTCTTGTCACGAGAAGAGTCTTGGTGAATAAGGAGGTGGATCCAAATTAGAGGAACAACTTATTTCACATTAGATGCAAATGTGAAGGAAAAGTTTGTAATATGATCACTCATGGTGATAGTACTGACAATCTTGTGTTAGAAGAGATGGTTAGCAAGTTGAAGATAAAGAGGAGGAGATATCCATAACCATACCAGATTTCATGGTTGCATGATGACCATAGGGTTTTGATCAATGAGAAGTGTTATAAAAACTTCAAAATCGAGAAACACCATGATCGGGTACTTTGTGACATCATGCCTATGGATGTTTGTCACATTTTGTTAGGGAGGCTATGGAAATTTGATCAAAGTGCAAGAAATGATGGATATGCAAACACCTATTTGTTGACAATGAATGGAGTTATCCACAAGTTGAAGCCCTTGAAGGACGAAGAAGAAAATGTGTGCACTAATACAAGATTTTTTTTTTATTAATGGCATGAGCGAGTTAGTGAAAGAAGACAAGGGCGAAGAAGATGACCTACTAATGTGAGTTTAAATAGTATGACTTGCATTAGCAGTAAAATAAGTTTCAACAGAAAAGGATGAGGTAAAATATGATTTTTGTGATTAGAAGGATATTAAGATAATAAATCCTTTGGAAGATGAGAGTGAAGTTGGAAGTGAAGAAGTGGACAAATAAGAGAAAGTGGGGTTCCTTGATGGTTTGTTATTTAATATTTGTGAAGATGAAGACCTCCTTTTGGAAGAGGAGATAAGAAAGACTGATAGCTTGGTACAAATTTAAAATGATGAATTCCATGATGTTTATGCTAACAATATTTTGAATGTATCCAAAAGAACAAGTTTGTATAAAAAACATGTCTTTCTAAAGGCATAGAAAGTATAGAACACTATGTTGTAGTTGAGGCCGATGATGAAAAATATGTTGCAGCAGTAATAAAGGTACTCCTCAAGGTTCATGTTGAAGAAGAGAATTCATATGACTTCCTAGAGTTTGATAGTGAAATTTTGTTCAAGCTAAATTACGTTCAAAGGGGAAGAAAGAGAAGGCGAATGAAAGAAGGAAGAGACATAAAGGTGTAGACTAAGGCAAAGAAGAGTGTGGAAGCAAACAAGAAAGAATGGTGGATTCGTCAACATATGATTTTTAAATGTTCATGAGCTTCCTTCATGGAACATTTCTTCTTACTCGGGGTATCTTACGCAGGAGCATCCATGGGTATAGGGAAAATCCCGCATTACCCAAAAATATTGTTATTTTATTTTTTTGATAAGGTTAGGTGAATAAAAAGAATATTTAAGTATACATGTACCTAGGAAAATGTCCAAGGGGAGATAGTGGTTAGAATTATTTAATATTTGTGGCCTATGTTCAATGGCAATTATAATTGTCAAAAAAACAAATTGTTATAATAAATATCATTTACACATGAGAATAAATGTTGTTCACACGTTTAGCTTGCTTAGGCTTAGTTGGCATAAATTAGTTATATAAAGTTACTTTTGTAACTTAATATTTAATAAAGTTCATAGGGTCATGTTAGTTAGTTATCATAAATTTACTTTTGTAACTTGTCATTTAATAACGTTAATAGGATCTTAGTTATCCTAGGTGACATTCTAGAAGATATAAGGTCATGTCTCATTACTTAATATTTACATAAGGCATTTATTTTATTGCATCACACATTTAATTTTGTATCAAAGGTAGTTGAACCTACCTCATCATCTCTTGCCTATATAAGCAAGGCGTGTGTACATTTGTAGTCATCTTCACCCATTATCAATCTTGCATTTTTTTTGTCTATTTCTATGTTTGTGTTATGTGTTTGAGTTTGTAAGGGGATTACTCTTCATCAAATTTATGACCAATTTAACATGTTTTAACTCAACTAACATTACTTTACTAAAATAAAATCCATTTTCAAAGTTAATCTAGTTAACACAAAGAGCACCTAATAATGCAATTTAGTAATTGAAATTTTAGTAAACAAGAGATTGTGCTTTTTGGTGGCACAAGTACTTATGTGTTATAAAGAGTGATTTAATGAATACCAAATTACAAGAGTACTACCATAAAGAGTAAATGTTGTTCAAGAAATTCTAAAAGTAACCATTGTTGTTGTCTTATAGTTCAAAATCTAGTAGGCAGTGGATGATTTCACACATGTGCTATACTCCAATAGTTGGGTTCACATCCAAAATTATCAAAGAATGATTTATACTTGTTGTGGCCTATATGGGAGAAAAAATAAAGTAAATGGATTTATCAACACACCAAGTTTATTAATATAATAGCCATAAAATCATCCAATGGATATGAAATCAATTCTATAAAATTAAATGATAATATTGGAGATCAAGAATAACAAATTGTCAATCACAAGGCTAGGTGTAAAATTTGTAGATTTATATGTAAAAATATGAATATATATACAATCTCAAGAATTCAAGGAGGATGATAATGAACATGAAGACAAATAAGAAGGATTAATAAGATCCCATATCAATAATATTGCATAGAGGATGCCATGAGAAAGATCAAATAAGGAGCAAAGGGAAGAGCTTCTAGGTTGAAAATAAAAAAAACCATATTAGATTTCTTTGGAAGCTAGAGGAAGAAATACTCTATTGAATGGTGAATAGAAGACATATCTAACCAAGGGTATCTAGTAGATTGGTACTTTGTGTAAGGTTTTCAAAGGCATTATTGTAATAAATTGTTATTTTGTGAATGCATCTTGATGGTGGGTTTTCTCCTATAAGATTTTACCACGTAAAAAAATCTTGATTTTTGTTATAACTATTCTATTACTTCCATACATGCATTTAATTTTAGTAATATCGATTATTAACCGAACACAGAAAATTAAGAATTCATTATTCCACTTTGTCATTATCTATAATAATGGTGAAAACCCCTAATAAATTTAAGTAAATGGAAGCACGTTTTTTTGAAAATTGAAGCATGCAATACTTTATAAATATTTAAAGATGAATGAAAATAGATAATGAAATAAAAAAGAAAGAAAATGTGCCTTAAAGAAACTTACTTGTAATATTGACAAACAATAATAACAAGAAAAATTGTAAATAAATAAGTGAAAAGCCTTTATCTTGGAGTGTTTTCTTTCTAGGAATTGTCATGTGTGCTTTTTTTATAGAAACATATTATTGGAGTTGGGGAAAAGTCAACTCTACAACTCCCAAAGATCACTTGCATGCAAACCTGTCACAGAAAGAGAGAAGCAAAAAAGCTATGGAGGCCAGAATTCAGAGATCCAAAAAAGAGGAGTCATATTGATTGTGCAACAAGAATGCAATTAAATAATTACAATTGTTATGAAAATACAAAGAGAGAATCCTTATAAGAAGATACTCGAAACCCTAAAGGTGAAAACCCTAAAGAATTGTAAGATTCCTAAGTTTAGCTTAAGCATAGAGTATAATAGACTAATAATTAAATAAATAATTATTAGCTAAAAGATTACTCTAACACATACTTTGTACCATTTGGTTTTAATCCTTTTCCAATAGATAATTTAAAATTTTGTCACCTAGCTTAGGTTGCCTACTCAAACTTTTTCAATTTCATTATTAGTAATTGATTGCAATAAATCATAAAAATATCTACAAACTATTAACAAAGAGAAAAGATGTTAAAATTTAAAAATTAGACCAAAACTATAAAGAACTCATCTATATTTAGTGGTTCAATTCATACACTCATCCACATATACTTCTATAAGGGTTGTCCAACCATAGCCCAATGGTACTCAATGTTAAGGGCCATGACCTACTAGTCCCATAAAACAAGAAAAATTGAAAAAATAATAACACATAGAAATTGAGTTAAAGCTTAGTCTCATCAATATACAGTCTACCTTGTATCATGTCTTTCCCTTTATTAAACATCTCTTGTCATCACTACACGTCTTTTTCACAACATGAACAATTTCCTTGAAGTTGAGAACATATGTAGGCTAAGTATTCACACTACTCTTGGGTTGAAAGTACAACACAATTTCCTTTTATATAATTTCCTTTTTGTTACACTAGTGTTGTAGAATTTATACTAGTTATGCATGAGGAAATCATTGGTTTTTTTTGTTTTCTTTGCCACTGATGAAGTAGTAGCAAAGATATAATTGAAAAAATGCATGGATAGAAATAAGAATTCTGAAGAAAAATAGAAATAATAGCAAGGATGCAAACAAGAAACCCTCTTCTCTTCCTTGCCCAAGTAGGGTTTCTCCATCCTCAATTCCTCTTTCCATCAAACCTATAAGAGAAAATTGAGAAGGAAAAATAAAGAGAAATTCCTTTTGTTATTGTGATTAAGATATTTAGGGTTTTCGTGTAACCCTAGATCTAAGGGTCATAATAGATTTCATCTAATGCAAATTATTGTTCGATATATTAGTTATTAGTCTTTTTATTAATTCGAGTTAATTCTTTTAATTAGGTGATTATCTCATTGATGGGGGCCTATGTAACTAGGCACCCTTGTTTTAAGTTGTTTTTATATAACTTGGTTAATTAATTCTCTTATTTCCAAATGTTCCCATTTATCAATTGAATAATGATATAAAATTAAATTAGGGAATTAATGAGTTATAATATTATATGATGGTAAAAATATTTTATTAAATGAAATGAGACGAGTAGATTTCTAATCAGATATATAAGGGTAAATTATTGTGGAGTTGATTAATCAAGATGATAATGTTTTTCTCAAGTGTGTATTCTTTGTATAAATAAATTTATTAAGTCTTTTTGGTTTATGGGATAGTTTTTATTCTAGATGTGTTAAATAACTATTAAATTTAGTTAGGTCCTTTAATTCTTAAATTTTAACTAATGTTGGTCAATAAATTATCTAATCTAGTCTCACCATGATGACCTTCATTTACATATAAATAAACCTTAAGAATTACTTTAGAATAATTGTTCCCTCAAGATGGCTTAATCTTTACCTATCCCTAGTAAGAAAAAAATTCCATCGTTAGGCTATTAGGAAGTGGATTTCTATACTTGTACGTTTTAAGTTCCCTTTCCTCGTCTACTAGGGGGCATGCAATTGGTGACATGTAGGTGACATGTAGGAGGTGTCACTAGGTGGACATTTTATTTTAAGAAATAATTTAATGATATATTTTAGTTCAAATTATATATTGACTATTTTTATGTTAGAGGTCAAAAAATTGAGGTTGTGTCATGGTTCACATTTGTTAAAAGGTGGGCATGACAAAGGACATGTAGACTATCTTGTATTATCAAGTATGAACTTACACTTTAAGGATCCAAATAGTCACATCACTCTTATATACACATGCCACATATATTTTATTTTACACAATAGAAATTATTTTATTTGTTTACACGAATCTTACAAATTTTATAAAAATTATGAAATATGTGATACTCTATTAGATTAATTCAATTATATGATCAAACTAATTTTTAATGAACAGAAGAATTGCAATGTCTTAATTATTATATAATAACAATTTGAATCGATTCACACTCTATTTTTATTTTATATTAGACAATATTCAACTATAATAAATATACAATCATAAAACCTAAAAAAACTTAAAATATTAAACATGACTTAAAAAAAATTCATTAAAAAATATGTATACAACAAATTATTTTCAATAATTATACATACTTCATCATAACATATATACAAACTCTTTTATTTAAGATATATTAAACTAATTTGTAATTTAATTTTCTCCAAACTATTAAAAAACACTCTAGTTATGAGAGAAGATGAATCTTCTTTTGAATTAAATGTTATTGAATGATAAATAATGTGTTCTCCTAACAATACTTATTATATTTAAATAAAATCACATGAATAGTGGTTGTCATAGCAGACCTTTGAGCATATAGGACAAGAGACTAGCTTAACCATCAAACCAAACTACTTAATTTAAGTGTTCAACGCCATATTATTTTGTCTCCATCGCTTTCTTAGTCAAAACAACTGGCATCTTTCAACTTCATAAAACTATGAAAACTTAATATATAAGAAATAAATGATGGATGTTTGGTTGTCTGCATGTGGCTCATTTAAAATATATTATAAAGGGGTTATGTGAGATTGTAAAATGAAAGTAGAAAATTGCAACATATTTATTTTTTAATATATTATTTATTGATAGTTAATTAATAAATAAAAATAGATTTATTTTTAAAGTAATGTTTAGTAAACTTTTTAATATGATTGGTGGCGTTGGTACTACATATTGTCTGATTTCAGATGAAATGCTTCTGACTTAGAGATATGAATCAATGAGGTTGCAAATGGGGGACCTCGTACTTGATTATCAAAGTTGAGGCTCAAATCCGCAAGCACAAATAGAAAACCTCATCCCCAATTACCAAAGTTGAGGCTCAAACCTGCGAGCACATTAGATCAGCAAAGACACAAGCCTTCGATCACAATGGTCCAACATAAGTTTAAACCTTGATGGCTACAAAACAACACTATCACTTAACCAACACACTATAAGACGAATCTCAAATAAAAATATTTTTAAATATTTAATAACAAGAAAAAAAAGATAAATAAAAAAAATTAATTTTTTTTCCCCATTTTTTATTATAAGCATAGGGATACTCAACCTCCAATAAAGTTAGACCCTAAACATTGAACATTGTTGTGAAGAGTTGACTTTAGAAATTCAAAATATCTCACTAAATTAATATATCTAAAGTCAGCCCTTTGCATTGTTTAGATTAAATGGATAATAGGTGACTATGACCACTATGATTCCATAAAAGTATGCAATTTAAAAAATGCACTTTGAATTTTCTTTTAACTTTTATTATTTTTTTAATACTTATATTTCTGTTTTCGTTACAAAGAAAAAGCAGATCCATAGATTTCCTAGTGTGGTATGTGCATGCACTATTCATTTTATTCAAAGTCAAAAGATAACTTCACTTTAAAATATGTATATAGTTGTCAACTTTGATATAAATAAACTCAAAGAAATTATAGTGGTTTTGTTGAAATTGTTGTTTAGTATATTTATATAGTCATAAATGATATAATGTTATATAGAATTGGATTCAGTTTTTTTATGTTGTTATTATTTTTATTTATATATGTTTTCATATTTTTTATTTATAGCTTATTTGTATATGTTTATATTTTCATCTATTCTTTAATCAATATATTTATCCATATATTTGTCTTCAAAAAAATTATTCCAGTCTTGATTTTGCCATCTTTTTAAACTGATGATCAAAAGATATTGAATGTTGTTTTGATCATAGCTTATGAACTATATCTCAAATTGTTGCTCACGTACATGAGAAGTATAATGATGAATCTAAACCAAATTGCTCTCATAATTGGACAGATCAATCATGCACACCCATAATCAATCCCACACTTGTAGATCTAACCTCACAATTTTATATTTTAAACTTACATTTTTTCTCATGTCCATATATATTGTTTCCGCGTAGAGCCAATTAAAACATATTTGTATGATTGTTTGTTATGTGTGTATATTGAAGGGCATTCAATTGCATTCATTTGACATATGGTATAATCATTCAAATATCAATTGCATTCAAGGAGAAAATCATCTAAAACAAATCATGATTATTATATTCATCCTGGAGCATGTGCAAGACCAATAATTATTAACGCTTTATTGAGTGAGCGTGAGTGTGAAGTTGGATCTTGCATTGCATTGTTCCATATTATTTTGATTTGCATTTTCATCCTTCACATCTTGGCATGTCTAGTAGGACCCACATCTCTATTTGATCTAAATTTTTGGGAGGTTTTTCTAACCTTACCTTGCTGGTCTTTCTTCTTTTGTTCAAAAATATTCAAGACTAATCTTATGCAAACAAAGTTGAAGATAAAACCCTAGGGTTTTCAAATATTTCATCATCTCTCTCAAATGGCTGTAAATTCTTCTACAATTTTTACTTGTAAGGTTGGGGATCATCTCAGGAGCTTATAGTAAAAAAAAACGAGCTTCAAATAATCAACTTTGAGTGAGTTGTGATGATTTTATGATTAAATCTATTTATTTGGTCACAAATCAATGAATGTTTTAGAGTTTTTACATTTTTCAAAAGATCTCAAAATTTTAGAGGGGGTCTATTCTTTACATTTTTATTTTTGAGGTAAAATAATTAATAAAAAATCAAATCTTTATCAATTAGTTTTCTTTTTCATAAATATGTTTTTTTAGGGTTTGAATATTGTTGTGGCCACTTATATGCCTTTTGCCAAAAAAATCGCCCACAATGGCAAGAAGAATAGGGGCTATTTAGCCCCTTGCAAAAACAATTTGTTTTTTCTACCAAAAGTTATCGCAAAGCTTGCAAAACCATGATTTTATGAAAAAAATTGCCTCTGGAACAAAAGTTCCATACAAGGGCAAAAAAATGAGTTATTTTTGCCAAAAAAGAGTGTTTCTTCATTTCTCAAACCTTCTAGACAATGGTGATGACATTTGACTCCATGACACTCCAATGATAGACCTATGTGTAGAGTCACTTAGATGCAAAAGAGATGTATAAACTTGGAGAGAGCAATAGTATGTGAGAAGCCAAGAAAGTTGAACAATCTTTACCTAAACATTGAACCGACACCTTTAACCCAAACTAGCCCTAATACCATGTTGGGATTAGCTAGGTGCATGGTGCACAATACAACCTTCTACAAATGAAACCAAATTAGCACAAATAACAATATCTATCATGTATAATGATAATTTGAGTAATGTAAACATCGCATATGTAGGCAAGGTAGATGAGGTAGGATGGTACAATAAAATAGCTAACTACCCCTCCAAATATGGAGCACATGTAAGATCACTTGATAAGTGTGTGAGAATGTTTTGAATGTAAATGCACAGGTGTGTTGCAAAGTGAGGACATATGTCTCAACCATATGAGGTGAGACAAAACTCTAAAAGTCCCTAAGTGGAGACTTGAGCAATGCAAAAGGGATTGTCTCTAGGTATGCTAAAAGCTAACTAGTTTGATAAAGTCACTATTTACACCAACAATAATTTCAAAAATTAAAATGTACCTAATGCCTTGTTTGAACATTCCATCTAAAACCATTCGTAGACTTAAACATAGAATAAAAAATATCTTATCACAAGGATCCTTAAAATAAAAGAAACTATTGTGGTTATTGAAATAAGGTTTATAAAACTAAATATAACAGCAAGATAGGTATAAAAAGACTTTCCATTCAAAATATAACATTGGGTACTAAGATAATTTGGAACATATACAAAAAAAATCATCTTCAATAGACCAAAAACCTTTAAAACAAATATAAGGATACAAAATACTCAATAAGAATATTAAAGATCTCTAAAACATTGAAATGTTGAAGCATGCAAAATTTATTCTATCAAGCAATAAAATAATTACCAACTACATAACATGGGAGATTTGAAATAGGAAATCTACAAAATTTTGGGAATATTCATGGATCATATTCACATATTTGGAGAATAATCAAGAGATAAGAATTATGCACAAAGAAAAAAAATGAATATATAATGATGGAGGAATACAAGAATAGTGTTAGAACTATTCTATGGTCATGGGGATCTAAAAAGGGGGGGGAAATGGTCTCTACTAGAAATTATGTAGCAATACAAAAATCATTTCATATGGAGAAGATAGAATAAGATTAACTTGTACTAAAAATAAGGAATATACAATCAAATGAGTTATTTATTAGAGGATTGACAAGCTGCAAATAAAGAGTGGACAATTCATTTACATTGGCACAAACACTATTTTCCAAAGGAAGGAACCTTTTCCGTAGATGCTATACAAAAAAAATATTCCTAGGTAGATTGAAAAAATTTGGTTACTATGGCCCATGATGGTGTGTAATTTGTGGACAGGGGAAATATAGTGATCACCTATTTCTAGGTTGCCCCTTTGCAAACAAGTGTTAGCAATTCTTATGTCTTGGACTTGGTTTGAGCTTATTACTTCCAAATGACATAAAAGAACTCATCTCATGGCCAACCACATGGAGAAAGTAATTATTTGATAGCATTTTTATTTTAGATCCCTCCTTAATGATCTAGGAAATTTGGAAGGAGAGAAATAGAAGGACCTTCCAAGAAAAAAAAATGTCAATGAAATCTCTCCTCAACAAACTAGAACTAGCCATTATTGAAATAGTACATAATAATATTGCAACATACTCAACCAATTTTTATTTTTTGGGGATTATGAAATTACTTGTAGCCGGAATGGCTTATGATCTCCCTAGTCATGTGGTTGGTGGAATTGACTACACAAGCGCAAAGTAAGGAAAGAAGAAAAATAGCTACCACCTCCAAGTGATTGGACCAAACTAGATTGTGATGAGGCACCTAATGGAAACTTGGGTCTCTCTAGAGATATAATCATCACCACAAATTTGGAAGGGAAGTAAATCATTGTTGAATAAAATAAAGTCAAAGAAGGGAATAACAACAAGGCTAAGACACAAGTGTTGGTGATAGGTCTTCAAACATGCCTCCAATCCATTCTTAAAAAAATTAAAATAGAGGGCAATTTGATGACCAAATTGAATTTAAAAATGAAAATCTAAAAATAATATTTTATCTCAATCTTTGATCACGTATCAATTCTTTCAATTCCTTCACAAGTCAATACACCTAGACAAAGTAGCTATTATGATAGCAAATTACTTGACAAATTATGTCATATATTATCTAAGAAATGAAAATGAAAAATAGCATTGATGCTAATAGAAATGGGTACAAGGCACAAACAAAGTTCAACATTAGTATGTTATTTCCAACCAAAAACCATAACCAAATGAACTAAAAACCATTTCAAAACATATCA
Organism: Cryptomeria japonica; assembly: GCF_030272615.1. Lineage (NCBI taxonomy): Eukaryota > Viridiplantae > Streptophyta > Pinopsida > Cupressales > Cupressaceae > Cryptomeria > Cryptomeria japonica. The sequence goes on from NC_081410.1 coordinate 17,775,308, forward strand.
AAGGAGATTAAAAAAACATAAAAGAAGTTTTAACAAAGAAAGAAAGGTGAAGAGCCTTTCTAAGATCCCTCCATGATGCCTTGTGATGCTTATCCCTTGTTTCTCCCCTTTCCAAGTTCCAAATGAATGAAGCTCTCAACTTTTAGCACTAGCCATGGATGCCATATGGAGATTCAAGATGGTTGGAAATGATAAAAAAATGCTATGAAAATGTAAATAAGGATGCTATGAGAAAGCTTTAATTATCTATATGAAAGTTCCACTATAATAACAATGCTCTAATGCTTCCTCCTTTGCTTGAGGAGAAGGGTTCTATTTATAGGCAAAATAGAAGATTGATCTGGTTTGTGGAGGGCCAAGATTGCATGATTCATGATCCATGTGATGATTTTCAACCCAATCCCATGATGACAGGTGTCGACATGAGATACCTTGAGAGGAGAGGGAAGGAGCATTTAATGCCTGAGACAACATGAGGGTTACCATGGATGGTTGGGGTTATGGGATAAATCTTTTATCCAAAGATAAGGTTATTATCCAATGGGTAAACTCTTGTGCAAAGTTTACCCATGGTTAAGCCTTGACTAAAGGGTCAAGACACGTGTGGGTTGGAGTGTTGAAGAAAGGAAGCATTTATGACTCTATAAGAGTCTTAAATGGGTGAGATGATGGGTTGAGGGTTAATCCTGGATTAAGATTCTGTAAATGATTAGAAGAGGGATTAGGCTAAATTAGAAGGGGTTAGAAGAATCTAGAAGGGGATTAGAAGAGTCTAGAAAAATCTAGAAAGAGATAGATGTGGATAAATATGATTTATTTAAATAAAAATATATTTAAATGTGCAACTTGCATTTGTAGGAGAATGCAAGTGGATGAGTCATTTTAAAATAAATATTAATTTATTTAAAAATATGGATTTGATTTGGGGATTTATGATTTTTAAATAAATGTTAAATTTATTTAAATAGGAGGAAAGGGGTGAATATTAAATAAATTAGATTTATTTAATAACTTGGACTATAGTTAGTAATTAAATAAATTGATGAAATTTATATAACTAGAATAGAAGAATCGGCTAAGGTGAATTAATTAAATGTCCATTTAATTAATAGAGGAATATTCGTCATTAAATAAAATTTAATATTCATTTAATCAGTAGACAAATTTATGTGTCTACAAGCATTATTGTGAATTATTTAGATGAAATGCCCACTCTCATTATGTCAAACATGGTATCAACTCAACCTCCACGAGGAATAACTGCAAAAGTACAAGGAGCACAACTTAATAATTTATTGGTAGGTTAATCGATGTTTCAAATGGAGTGTAACTCCTTAATATGCATAATATGGGAGAAAGACCATAACAATACACTCTCATAATTATGAGATGGATGGTAAGATAGGAACAATATTGAAGTAGTTCAATTTAAAAACTCATTTCAACCTATCACTAGATGCAAGAACACCATGAATACATCTCACAATTGAGGATCAAAAATTTGCTCAGAAATTTGACAAGTCTACTAATATATGTCATTCAATGGTTGTTACGCGAGTTCTTGATCACAAACAATATATACCAAGAGTACTATGATATATTGTCCATTTTTCTGGAGTTCTATTGGGCTTGGGTGTTGTGAAGTGGAAAATTGGATCCTAGTGACTCCCCACCTAGGAGAGAGAAAGGAAGCCACTAGGATGATTTTCACTTGGAGATACTTTATATTCAAAAGAGGGGCTTGAATCCACTAGATCCAAATCCAAGAGAGACAAGGATCTGAATACTAAGTAGATTGCAAGGGTTGAATTGTGATTTACCCTCTTTCGTAAATGAAAAAGTTGACTTGTTGACTATGTGGAAAAGAGAGAGAAAATGAGTGAAATGAAGAGCTACCAGTTTGAGATCGCGTTGTAACTTCGGATTTGAGCTAATTAGACTGATACGGATATGCCTTGTGAATTTGGAGAAAAGTCATTGGGACCGTGGCGGGAATGTACATGGTCCTCCACAAAATTCACAAAACGAAAAGGGTTCTTCTGTCTCTGCAAATGAAGCCCAAACCTGCAATTACAGTTGCACACCTGCAACCTTGTAGATCAGCAGCTTGTTGATGATGATTGCTTTGCTTCTTGAATGTAATCATAAGTGTTGCATGGAATGGCATGTAACATGACAAAACCCTAACACATACACATGCTTGCAAATGAATGTTGTAATGTTGCTCCAATGGATGAATGAAGAAGACTTGAATGCTTGATGATGTATATCTTTGACTATGCTTGCTTATCATCCCTTCGCTTGAAATTCACCTCCCATCCTTCTTATGCAAATGAGAAAACCAACTCCCTTTTATACATGCCTCTTGAAGATTAATTCATCTCATAAAAGGCCGACATCAGGGAGATTTAGGATCTCGAAGTGCAGATGGGGTCGGGGGGACCTATCTTGGGCCACCCTGAGAGGGTGGGACAGGGGCACCACACCCTTGTCCTGCCCTATCTTGGGGCCCAGACAGGGTCCTGAGGCTATCTCAGGGGTCAAACATGAAGGGGCAAGGGGTGAAAATGCAGAAATAGGTCTTGGTTCGGAAGGAGGATGTCGTCGCCAAGGTGAGGACCTAAAATGTGGTTAAAATTGTAGGAGCCACAATTTTATGACACTACATTTAGCCCCCACTTTAGTGGGAGTATGGCTTACGCTACTACTATCGGTAACGTAGAAGAAAGAGAGAGATGCAGATGAGAGATGTACAGAAATACCACAAGGAGTATAAGATGTCACTAATCTCGAGGAACCAAGCCCCCAATCTTAAGATCTTAACTCACTCAAACATATGCAAGAGCACACAAAACAAAAAGGATCAAGACACACAAAACAAAAACAAAGCACAAAATACACACAAGAAAAATAAGACACAAGATGACAATCCAACTAGCCGAAGAGACCTCAATACTCATATTCTCAAAAACTAATCAGGACACAAAGACCAATGCCATCACATAAACACAAGCGATCATATAAAAGAGCAAAGTTGGCATCATCCATGAACCATCAATAGCAAAACTATGGGTTCATGAGAAGAAGAAGAGAGAGAACATGAATACACACTTTGGTGATCCATGAGAAGAAAGGTAAACAAGAGAGAAACCATGGACATCTTGACCCTAAAACTAAGTGATCCATGGAGAGAAGGACATGGAAATCTAGCCCCCAGAGCCTGTCTGGGTGATCCATGTAAGGAGAGAGAGTGAGAACATCATTAGTTCCACCCAATCTCAAGTGCGTGTGTGTACAAGTGGGGTTCGAAGTGCCTCATAGGAGTCTATGCCCGAGTACGCTACAACTTGTATAAGATGTATAGTACACGAGTCAAGAAAGGTGTGATATCTTGCTCTAAGAGTCCGTGCTCTGGTTCAGAGAATAATCACCCTGCAAAAAGTGGCGTCATCTCGCTCTAAGAGTTTGTGCTCTAGTTTCGAGAATGATCCACTGTACAAGAGAAAAGTGATGACATCTTGCTCTAAGAGGCTTCCCTCTAGTTCCAAGAATGTCCCATTGTACAATAAAAGTGATGACACCTTTCTCTAAGAGGTCGTCGTCTAGTTTCCAAGAATGTCCCACTGTACAATGCATAAGAGAAATATAGTACAAAGGAGCAGTGTGGGTCCCCCCCCTTAAGATGTCAACATAGGCTAATGTTGATCTCTTAAGGAAAGTAGAACATAGATACCTACCTTCATCACGAAGAAGATATATGTTATGCAACAATTCCATAAATCCAAGCAAGAGAGGGAATACTCTTCAAGCAAGGATAATATAGTTGAAAAGAGATATCTTGTTGTAAGTGTAAAGGTGATCCTTGGAGGGGAAGAGATCTTTGTTCAAAAGAAATCTACCCCCAAGAGGAGTTGTATGAGATAAATATAACATCTTCTAGAACAAAGAAAAGAAGAGAACAAGAATGCAATCCTTCTTCCTATTGCTAGGTGAAAGGGATTCTTGATGAAGGACAACTCATGCTTAGCCCGAAGAGGGATGGGTGAATTTATCATACATGTACATTACCAAGTGGAAAAGAGGTTATAATCAAGGAATTACACCTCTTGTATAAGAGAGAATCCTTGAGCAAACAACCAACAATTTCACACAAGGAATGACATCAAGTAATAAAACTCACACCATCCACAAAATAGGGAAAGGTGGATCCTTAGAAAAAGAGAGAGGGAGAGAAATCATTGCCCCCCAAGTGTAGGAAAATGAGAAGAATTACACCACTTATAGAGAGATATTGCCCATAAAACACGTACCGTTTCAAGCAAGGAATGCATCCTAACCAAGGAACAGACATGCGCTTGCATGAAGGATAACTCCATTCAAGAAAGGACATCAAGTTATGAATAACACAATAGAAGAGGTAATTTTCAAAGAGAGAGAAAGAAGAAGAAAGTTCACAAAGTTTCTCTAAATAGAGATTATTCATAATAGACATACCATTTCAAGCAAGGAGAAGATCCCACTCACGGAACAAACATGCGCTCACATGAAGAAATACTCCATGCCAGAAAGGACATCAAGTTATGAATAACACAATATAATAAGTAATTGTCAAAGAGAGAGAAAGAAGAAGAAGGTTCACAAAGGTTCTCTAAATAGAGATTATTCATAATAGATGTACCATTTCAAGCAAGGAGAAGATCCCACTCATGGAACAGACATGTGCTCGCATGAAGGAAAAATCCATGCAAGAAAGGACATCAAGTTTCTGAATAATGTACTCCATAAAGAAAATAGTGAAACCTTAGAAAGAAAGAAAACGAAATATTATTGTCCCCCAAGATGAGAGGCAAAAATAAAAAGAATATTATGTTTCTCACTAAGTATGATTACACCTGAAATTGTACCACCATGAATGACAAGGAGCCCCCAATAAGTAGACTAACTATGTCATTTTAAATGATAATGATGAACAGGCCATTCATTGTCAGATGTTATTTTTAAAATGCCTAAATCAATGCAATGTTGTATTTGTGTTTTCAGAGCTTGACACTTGTTAGTAGAATGGTCATGGGTTTGATGATATTTACAAAAAGAAGAATTTTGAGAATGTTGTTTATGTTTTCTTCTTTGTTTAGGATGAAGAGGAGATATGAATTTGTAATTTAGAAGATTGGTCAACAGAGGTTCTTGTTGTAACTCAAAATTAGAATGAGAAGGTGTGATTTCTCATGACTTTGTCGCTCACATTCAAACATTTTTCCATTGCACGTATGTTCAAAAGAAGGTTCACTCTTAGGGGGAATTGGATTGAAGTTTAAAGAGGCCCAATCAATTTCAAGATTTGGTTTAACAAAAAAATTTGGAATATGAAATTTAGGCATCTTAGACTTTCTAGAAAAGGTAGGAGTGAAATCTAAGGACCCCCAATCATTCTCTAAGAGTTCTTCTTTAGGAACTTCTTTGGTAGGATATGGGGTATTTGAATGAATTGAAGAGAGGATTGTAGGAACTAAGAAAGTATATGATGCTTCACTTATGCTCTCATCAACTACCTCATTAGTATATTTGTAAGGTACAACATGATAATTAGGAAGAATTTTTGGTTCCTAGGAATATGAATGCAATTGATTTGATTTTTGATAGGCTCTTGATTTTTGGGAGAGAGAGCATTATGATGAGAAATAATATCATCCTCTTGTTCTAAGGTATCTTTATGTTCAAGAGACTCATTATAAAAATGACAATCATATGTAATAAATGCTTCATATTTAGAGGGAAGATCATGAAAAGAAGGTGTGGTAGAACTAGGATAAGTAGCCACAATATCATCCTCTTGCACCAAATAATCCTTACGAGGGAGGTACTTTGTAGGAGAAGAAGGAACACAAATATCCAAAGATTCATCTTTAGGAGGGAGATCTTTGAAAGAAGTGTCCATATTCCCTTTTTGTACCAATGTGCCCTCATTAATGAGATCAATTTTGGGATAGGGTAAATCATAGCTATGAATGAAAGGGAGAACTAAATTATCATCATATGCATGAAAGGGAACATCATGAACATCTTTAATGTAACTCAAAATTGAATTAGAAAAATAAGATAGGAACTCCATATGCACTTATGATCAAACAAGAAACTCATATGTCATTTAACCATAATAATGTTCACCCCATACATGCATAGAAAATTGAATGAAGGAGGGAAAATGGAATTTGAATTGCAGATTTAAATTTTGAATTTTGAAATTTGAATTAAAAACTGTGAAATTTGAATTTGTGTTCGACCTTAGAGGGTGTTAAAATTGGTAAAGTATGCCAATTTTCTGGACCTGAGCATAAAAGTATAGTCAATTCCGTCTCCTAAAATTTGAGAAAAAACCCGAGGACCGTGGCGGGAGCACACACGGTCTGAAATCCAAATTGAAATTAATCAAATCTAATAAGGAGAAATTAGAAATAATGTGTAAGACGTCGGGTTCACCAAAATGTAAAGTGGAAAATTTGATCCTAGTGACTCCCCACCTAGGAGAGAGAAAGGAAGCCACTAGGATGATTTTCACTTGGAGATACTTTACATTCAAAAGAGGGGCTTGAATCCACTAGATCCAAATCCAAGAGAGACAAGGATCTGAATACTAAGTGGATTGAAAGGGTTGAAGTGTGATTTACCCTCTTTTGTAAATGACAAAGTTGACTTGTTGACTATGTGGAAAAGAGAGAGAAAATGAGTGAAATGAAGAGCTACTAGTTTAGGACAGCGTTGTAACTTCGGATCTGAGCTAATTAGAATGATATAGATTTGCCTTGTGAATTTGGAGAAAATTCATCAGGATTGTGGCGGGAATGTATATGGTCCTCCACAAAATCCGCGAAATGAAAAGGGTTCTTTCGTCTCTGCAAATGAAGCCCAAACATGCAATTACAGCTACGCACCTGCAACCTTGTAGATCGCAAATTGTTGATGATGATTGATTTTCTTTTTGAATGTAATCACAAGTGTTGCATGGAATGACATGTAACATAACAAAACCCTAACACATACACATGCTTGCAAATGAAGGTTGTAATGTTGCTCCAATGGATGAATGAAGAAGACTTGAATGCTTGAATGCTTGATGATGTATATCTTTGCCTATGTTTGCTTATCATCCCTTCACTTGAAATTCTCCTCCCATCTTGCTTATGCAAATGAGAAAACCAACTACCTTTTATACATGCCTCTTGAAGATTATTTCATCTCATAAAAGGCCGACATTGGGGAGATTTAGGATCCCGAAGTGCGGATGGGGCCGGGGGGATCTATCTTGGGGCCACCCTAAGAAGGTGGGACAAGGGAGCCATGCCCCTATCCTGCCCTATCTTGGGGCTCAAACATGGTCCTAAGGCTATCTTAGGGCTCAAACATGAAGGGGGCAAGGGGTGAAAGTGCAGAAATAGGTCTTGGTTCGGAAGGAGGATGTCGTCGTTGAGGTGAGGACCTAAAATATGGTTAAAATTGTAGGAGGCATAATTTTATGACACTATAGGTATAATTCCCACCAAAAATACTAGAGAAAACTAACCAACTAACAACAAAATAGAGAATTTTTTTTTAAAGATCCATTACAACACACACATTAACTAAGCAAGTTCAAGTGAACATAAATACGCAAGCAAAATTGACTTACATCAAATAAATTAACACTCCTTATGGTATCTCAAAGTCATTACTTAACATAGCACTAAGGCATGAATAACATCATATAACTCTAATACATCATTTCCTTCAATGGTCCTAATAAACATTTCATCTAAGAACATAGGAAATCATTCATTTAACTACACCATTATGCATACACAAAATATATCCCACAATTACCACCAATACTATAGGTTCATTTTATTACACCAAAACCAAATGTTCCTAACCATTCTTTCCAACAACCCAATATTTCATAATAACTTCTAGAACATAATCATACCACTCCTTAATAGATTAATCCACCTACGTATTCTACATGTTACATATCTCTTAAAACAATTAATGCGAATGTGAGAAATACAAGTAAACATCATCTATTCCAACAAGGAATCATAAACTCTATCTATAAGATTAATAGTCCATATTACACATCATGTCCTACACAAGAGGATTCTTACCAATATGCAACATCTTCTACAATAATAGATCATAGACCCTAGCTACATTATAACTATCCAAGGTACATGATAACTTCTCCATGAATCAAAGCATAAGATGAAGAGATAAATAATCCTCATCTACATACACAAACATCCAATGAAGAAGATCCCAATGGAAGAAGGCACCAAACCGCCTGACCATGTGGAACCAAAAAGGTCCACCTCCCGTGCTCCGAAGAATGACATAAGGTCCCACACACACTCTAAACCTAGGATGACACTTAACATCCGAGGAACATAAATAAGAGACTATCTTACAGCAAGAATCAACATCATATGACATAAACATAACACACAACAAGGATTAACCACGAACCACAAAACCACCAGACCACCAAAGGCTACCACCAAAACAATGCTAAGGTACTAGGACACATACAGGGAAGAGTTTCATCACATGTTATCACAACAACAAGGGTTTTCCTGGTAGTCTCTATACCTGACGCCCATTGATACCCATGTGGAACCAACTCAACCTTTGAAAGAACAAGGGAGTTTGGTTTGCCAACCAAAGGCCTTCCCAATCTCATCTTGAGCCTAAAATAATACTCTAGGCTATGAGTGGGGCTCCACAAATCATATTATTATCTTATTAATGTGAAAGCTACTACCCAACTCCTCTAGATTAATTTAATTGGGATTATCATTTATTTACATAAAAAATTCCAACGAGATCTCTTGGTAGTCTAGACCCCGACACCCATCACAAGAGATCTCCTGGCAGTCTATCTCTCATGACCCCAACACCCATTTGAAAGCCACTCCCCCTGTCATGTTCCTATACCTAGGGTATAAACATAAACATACATATAAGGATCTCCAAAAGAGTCACATAATATATCTGTAGACGCCTAAAATTAATTAAATCAATGTTTAATTAATTTAAGCTTGTCATCATAATTAACTAATTTAACTGTGTTAATTCCCTTCTTCTTAAGGTTAATTAAATCAAATTTAATCAATCTTGTCACTATACTCCAATAATTAACTTATCAAATAAATTAATTATTTCACTATTCTTCTAAAGTCAACCAAATCATTAAGTCTTCTAAATTCCTCTTAGTCAATTAATTCTAATTAATTAACTTAAGTTATGTGATTCCTACAAATCACTTTTCCTAATCCCCACTCAACCTAATTAATTCTTCCTTAATCATACTTATCATTGTTCTCCAATTTTATAGTCCTCCACTTATGTCACATCAACATTGAGACTTTCAAGGAAATTCAAATTTCTTTGAATCCCCCCATGCATCCTTTATTTTAGAATTTTAAATTCCTCTTTCCTCTCCACAAGGAATTTCATATTCCTTTTTATTCTCCCCATACACCTTGATCCATGTCTTTCCTCTCAAATCAATCTCAACCCTTCTTCCCAAAGTCAATCTTGGCCCTCCATTGGCCTCCTCCAATCTATTAATTGGAGGATTATTTCCTCACAAGGGGGGAATCGACTCCCTTTATAGCATTCTCATGTTACTCATTTCTCCCTCATCTTCCTCTATCATATCCTTATCATGTCCTCGTGATCCTTCATCAAATCCAAATCTATTCATTTCTATCTAATCCAAATCCAAATCCTATCAAATCATTCAAATCTTGTTGTGTGCAGAGAACTATCCACATCCCAAAGAAGGATCCAATCCAATCAAGTGAGGAAGGGTTGCATTCCTCATTTCATCCAAGGCTCAATCAGATGAACAAGAGAGAACTCTCTCTCTTGCAAGGTATAACTGTGTTGTTGTTTTATGCTTTATTTGGATCTCTTATACTTATTTGTACCTAAACTAACAATCTACCCTTGCATTGGTTTTCCCTTGCTTAAATATCCATGCAAAAGATCCATATCCAAATCTGATCGATAACCATAATGGAATTCCATATTATTTATATCCAACAACATTATTCAAAAACCATCCAAGGAACCAATAATTCCAATAATGTGATTTATAACCAAAATGTGGAAACAATAATAGATCACTGCCAAGGCATATCAATCTCCATCCAAGCCATAATGCAACATATAACCATCTCAGAACAAGTAAAACAATACTAGAACAACATAGGAATCCATAGACACCTGGACAAAAGCCTCTGGTCTGACAAAACTCATCACATAATGCAAAATTAACTGATACAACACAAAACAATAGAATGGCACCTACATAGAAAACTATGTTGCATCTACACAAGGATTTGGTGCTTTCACAAAATGGATTACAACATACAAGGAAAACTCTAGCACTTATACTAACTAGAACAACACATTCACCCAATGGTCCGATGTAGACATAATCCAGTTTAGTGCATATAGAAAGTAAAATGGTGCAAACGACACCCAAATCAACGCATATGTTGCATACAGTAGTGCATATAATCTACAGACTAGCACATTCAACAAAAAGAATGGTACATACAAGAAAAACATTAGCACATTCATTAACCAAAATAGCTCATTTACAACAGAGGACAAAATATGACCCAGACGCAAATAAAATAAACTACTAAGTCTAGAAAATTCAATGAACACAGTCATGACACCAACAAAATCTCACAAAGGAATTTCACAACCAAGAACAAGTTTACAACCATGGAATGGAAAACAACCATGCTCATACAAAAGACATTAACTTCTTGCATCCTACAGAACTCCATATCTCAACAACACAAATACAACAATAAATATGGAACACAAAACTCTCTCTCTGCTAATACAACCATCAAAAGACAATGGAAACAATCCCTTCTTACAACAACAAAACATGAAAGGGAAACTCAAGCCAAATGCTTTCAGACATAGTCTCTTTTGAGAGATAGAAACCAAATCCCTCTTAGTAGTAGATATTAAGGAGTTAAAACTACACATCCCAGAATACAAAGAATTCCTCCCCAAGCACACAACAAGGAATATTTAACAAACAATATTTCTTGAAGCATCATGCATAAAAAGGTATCAGAATCCACCAACCCAGAAATGAAGAAATGGAAAATGAAAATTCAAACAGAAGAAAGCACAACCAAGCTAAATCCACAACCAACCATTCCTCCAACGCATGCACAACCAAATTCCCGACTTGAAAATCAATCTTCAAATTTCAAGCATTCGTAGAAAATCCATTGCCAAATTTAGAAATCCAATAAATTTTCAGCCAAAAGAACCCCTCCCCCCCCTTGATAATATCAAAACTCCATATTTAAAAATCTCCCAAAAATCATTCCTTGCCACAGTCAAAATAAAAAAATAATGAAAATAATAATAAACTTACCAACCATTCCCAAAATCGAGGTAAAAAATAAAATAAAATGATATTAATCTCCAAATACAACTCCCAAAAGCCAATAGTAATGGAGGGTAAGTAAATAAACAATAAAACAGATAAGTTAAAGGGGTATACAATAAAATAAATAACCAATTAGGACAAATGCACAAATAATGTAAATACTCATTTAAATATAATCACACAAGATAAATATTAATATATTATAAACTCTCAATAATTAAATATATTTATATTAAATATCAAAACTGATCATTTGATTAATTTAATCACCAATAAACTATATTATCAATTAATTAATGATTTAATTAATAATCACAACTCCACAAAGCATCACATCATAGGATTAAATAAAATACCACATAACACCTATCAAGGCAACACTAGCCAAGACACCAGGACTGACAAGGTACCAACTAAGCCTAGAGCGTGTGATGGGGTCTCATGTCACCTTTGATCAACTCGTCATTGGGATTAGAGACATGCTCAGACCTGTAAAACTAGGTGGAGTCGATGTCTAGTACCTACAATCTTGTATAACACTAAGGTCTATACATGATGTATATACATTGCATATAACATGAAATAATCAAACAGGTGAAAAAGAATCACAACATCACACCCTTCTCGTAAATGAGTGGTATGCCATTATGCCTTTCACCTCCACAACAATAGCACAAACAAGGCAAAAATGACATCATCAATATCCTTATCATATCCAATATAAGAATGAAGTAAGGTTATCTCATAGAAATATATCACCATAAATAAATATAAACCACCACATGCATATAATTAGCGATCATAAATAACCAAGCATATGTCCAACCATCATAATAATCCCAAATATATCATCATCCACATAAAACCACAATATATCAACTATCAATATGCAATGTCTAGCATCGTTTGAAAGCATCTGAAATATAAATAAATCCATAAACATCTATCAAGAGTGCCATAAAAGAGTCTAAACTAGGTCCATGAAGTACATCGATGCATAAAAAGAAAGATGAATTAGGGAGGGGCACTACATTGGGAAAGGAAAAGGAGGTAATGAGCTCCTTGGCCAATCTAATAGTGAAAAAAGCATGTGCTCAACAATCTAAACAAAACATTATAGATTGTGATTCCTTGCCTTGGACTACTAATTGAAAATGTAGCTCCAATGACCAATCACTCCACAACTATTCAATAGAGACCATTTATTACCAATAGAAACCCATTGATAGAGGCAAGAATTAGGCAAAAATCAAAGAAAGGGGTGGACTTCTTAAAGTAGGTCATAGAATGAAATAATGAGAACAACATTGAATAGATGATATCCTCATTTAATGACATCTCAATGAAGGAGGATAATTGAATATGAGAAATTATATAGATATTATACTATTATAGATAGAGAATATAATAAAAAAAATAAAAATTTAAGGCAATTTGTCTATAAGTTATATAATGATTATAGTTTTTTAATTTTGTGATGGCACCAACCTTCACCTACATATGCTCTAATAACAATATGATGATAGCCTAACTGCTAAACAATCAATAGGAACTTAATTCACAAAACCAAGATAGAATGATAGCAAGAAGTTCAATAGTGACAGGAACTTAAACAGTGAAAACCGAACAAACAAAACCCAATCGACAATATCATATCAAATAAAGGACTCCAACAAACCAATTCACAACCAGAGAAAATGGAGTTCATTTATTTATGTCAAAAATGAGATTACAAGGAGCTATTGATCCTTCCATGGATCTTGTTTTTCCCATGTCAATCTTTTTCCATACATTTTATTTTTCCAAACTTCACCATAAATTAGAGCCCCCCACCAACTATTTGATCTCCTCTTTAAAACTGATTGAGCTCTTCTCTCAATTGACACACACCAACATCCCCCCAAAAAGAACCTCCTCAACTATTTCCTTTTTGCCACCTCTAGAAGGTGACCATGTTTTAATAAGTTGGAGATGCAGAACTAATCCTAAACTAAAAACAAATGATTGGCTAGCAAAACAAAAGAGAAACAAAACTTAGCCAAACCCAAAATTTGAGGAAGGCAATGCCCCTACATCAAGCTTCTTGGGTGAGATGTTTGCAAGTGTATCTTGCAAAGAAAGTTGGGTAGTAGAACTAGCCTTCCAAGCTAGCATAAACTGAGACCGTGTTGCTAGTCGCCCTGATCCTTTGAATTTATCGTTGTTAAAAGGTGAAAGTGTTCGTCTCTACAAATCTTATTGATCCTCCCGAACGTAGCTTTGTACCTATTTCCTGCACATAGAAAGAAGGGGGAAAATGTTTGGAATATGGGTTTGCCTTAATTCAAACCCTACTTTTGGAATTAACCATGAAATTGAATTAAAATGTAAATGAAGTACTATAGTAAAATACTTTCCTTTTGAGAGAAAGGCTGAAAATGAATGAAAATATAATTGTATACCTTTAACGAAGTTTTTTTTGTCTTCACAAGGAATTAGGGTTTCATGTAGATAGTCTTCATAAATAATAGGACATGAATGTCATCTCCAATGTTTGAATCTTGACTTCACTTCTACTCCAATGCTTGAGAGAAGACTGATTTCTTTCTCACTTGAATTCACTAGAGCGTAATTGCTCAATCGATCGATTAGGTTTGAAGTAGAAGGGGTAGACCTCCTTTTATATGTGATGGTCAAAATATAAATTAAATTTTTGACATGATCTGACATGGAATCTAGGTCCCCAACCAAATTAGGTGACCGTTATGAGGCCCCAAGATGGGCCCTTTTTGAGAGGACCATGGTGCCCAATGTCATGGTCTTGGAAATCAGGGCTCCAGGATCAAGAGGAGATAGTGTAGATAGTGAAATGTTGTGTTTGATAGTTGGTGTGAGCGGAATAAGTGATTCAATAAGGCCTTAGAGGATAAATGCCAAAGTGAGGCCTAAGTGAGGACAAAATTATAGGTGAGTACAATTTAGGACGCTACACTTCTAATGCTTGGGATTAGCAAACTTATCAATCTATTTTATTTATTTCTCCTAGCATGTTAGCAGAATAGTGCCTCGATTTCTTCCAAGTTCTCCCCCTTACATTTGTCATCCAAATTTTTACTCCTGTTTTACATGGAGCTTCACATTGTTGCAACTTTCTCATTCTTTGCCCATGTTACAAGAATCAAGTCCATCATCATTATGAATAAACTCTAAGAAAGCATTCATGGCATTTGAAATGTTTCTTGTCTCCATGACTGCACTATACTTCTTGGCTTCCTGGTAACTTTCTATTATCAATACACATCCATGTAAAGCAACTTTAGTTGTATCAAAAGATTTTGAAGACTGAAATGTTATATTTTCATTCTCTGTTGCAATGTTTGTCCCTCTTCCTGTCAATACAAGCCATTCTTCCTCAACAACTGCAATTTGAAGTAACAAGTCATCATTCATAAATTTTTTTGTCTCCGCACTCTATCCATGAAGACTATGATCAGTCTTTATCATTGTCCCAACATTTGCTTCTTTCTTATCTACTATAATCTAGGTATCCTCTTCTTCTGTTGGCAAACCAACACCATTCACATCCTTGCCACATTCATAAAAATGAAGAAACACCTTGGTTGCTACTACAACTTTTTATTTCTCCCCACCATCTATAAACTCTTTCCCACTTACTAACATCACCTTACTATTGTCATTATGGCTGTCCTCTTTTGGCTTTTGTAAAGACAACAAGGTATGTTTAGTTCCATCCTTCTTAATAGTATAAGTATTATGTCTACCATTATGCACTGCACTTTGGTCAAACTACCAAGGTCTACCAAGCAACATGTGACACACATCCATAGGCATGATATTTCACATAACACTATCTTTATAACTTCCTATTTGAAATTCAATCAAAGCTTGTTCATCTACCAATAATTGATTCCCTTTTTGTAACCAAGAAACATTGTAAGGTGAAGGATGCTTAATTCTCTTAAGACCTAGTTTATCCACCATTTCCACAACCACTAGATTATCGATACTAACACTGTCAATAATTAGTTTGTAACACTTACCTTTAGCCTTGCATTTTATATTGAATAATGCTCTTCTTTGTGTCAATTCTTGGCTCTCCTTTGGTGGCTTCAAAAATACCCTTTTCACCAACAAAGAATCTCTTGACTCAAGTTCTTCAGTATGATGAGAGGGTGATCTCCCACACTCTTTTAATTTGCTTGCATAATCTAATTGCTTCTTGCAGGCCTTTTACTTCCTTATTGTAAAAACTCGAGACACTCCCAAATTTTTTGACCCGTGTACAGGTTGCACTTAAAACATTTACCCAAGAAACCTCTTCCTGATGATCCTCCTCCTCTATTTTGGTAACCTTCTTTTTCTTGATTGGTTGGTCCAACTGAACTACTAGTCCCCTCATCTTGATGTTGTTGTTGTTCACTATTAGCATACTATCCTTTGCCTCCATAGCCTCTTCCTCTACCCTTGTCTTGTCGACTTTTCTTTCTCATAAGCTTCTCCTTGGCCGTAATGACAAACTGCTAGGCTTCTTCAAGAGATCTTGGGGCATAAGACTCAACTCATATTGCAAACTATACTTCCACCCATTCAAATACCTTGCTACTTTCTCCATGTCCTCTTCACTATGTCCTGACCGAATCACTAACTTTTAAAACTCTTCGATATAATATTTTACCGACATATCTTTTTGTTAAAGGTTCTGCAATCTTTTGAAAATATTACTTTCATAGTCTGCGAGAAGGAGGTTAGTCTTCAACTTCACAACCATTTGATTCCAAGAAGTAATTTTCTCTCTATTCTTCTCATGCCTTTCTAATTGAACAAACCCCTCCACATAGTAGTGTGGCCTTTGAGTCTAGTACAAACAAACTTAACTTTCCTTTCTTCTACAACTTCTTCATACTCAAAATATTTGTCAAGAACATGATCCAATCAATGAGTTCTTCTCCATTAAGACTTCCAGAATAAATATAAGGAACCTCTATTTTTGGTTTGGCTCCAACACCCGTAACTGATTTTAACAATTTTTCTTTGATACTTTCTAGTTTTGCGAGAATATCATCCATGGCCTGGGATTCTTTGTCTTCTTCAACTTCACTAACATCGTCCACTATTGTTTCTCTTCATTGTGCCCGCTCCATGGCATCCATCCTTGCTACCAAGTTTTGTATCATCTTAAAAACCCCTTTTTTATGACCTCTTCGACCACCACCTTCTCTTGCACCTCCTCTATGCATTCTTCTTGGTGGCACTATGACCAATCCCTCAAAATTTCATTCTCTTATGGCTTTGATACTAAATGATGGCACCAACCCTCACCTACATATGATTTGATACCAATATGATGGAAACCTAATTGCTAAACAATCAATAGAAAATTAATTCCCAAAACCAAGACAAAATGGTGGTAGGAATTCCAGTAGTGACAAGAACTTAAACAGTGAAAACAGAGCAAATAGAACCCAATCGAAAATATTTCATATAAAATAAAGGACTCTAGAGAACTTATTTGCAACCAAAGAAAATGGAGTTTAAGTGCTCATTTATTTCTATAAAAAATGGGATTACAAGGAGTTGTTGATCCTTCCATGGATCGTGTTTCTCCCATGTCAATCTTCTTCCATATATTCCATTTTTCCAAACTTCACAAAAAATCAGAGCCCCTCACCAACTATTCAATCTCCTCTTTGAAACTAATCAAACATTTCTCTCAACTGCCACGCACAACATCCCCCCAAAATGAACTTCCTTTCCCTTTCTGTCCATGTGGCGACAATAATATGAAACTTCCCCACCAATGATGTCCTCTAGAAAGTGACCACATGTTAATAAGCTAGAAATGAGGAACCGATCCTAAACTAAAAACAAATGATTAGCTAGCAAAACAAAAGAAAAACAAAACTTAACCAAACCCAAAATTTGAAGAAGACGATACCCTTACATCATTTTGTTCAACCTAGAAAACTAGAATGTAAACTTTTTATATCACTAGTATTTAATAAAAATGAAACAAACTCATGAAAATTATTCTTGTGATTATAAAGTCTTAAACTAAAATGATTAAAATATCATTTTCAAGTGTAGATCTTTATCACTTTTATAAAGTGTTTGAAAAAAATTAGTACTCATTGCAATGTGACAAATTAATCAATTTAAAAGTAGGTAGGTCATTCATTCTCAATTTCATAATAATACAAATTCCATCATATATGATTGATTCCTAACTCCAATTATATTATTTCTTTTTCAAAGCAATAAATGAGCCTTTTTGAGATCTTATTAGAAGGGGGAAATAATTCCTATTAGGTGTTCTTGCTTTCGTAAGCATGTACCAAAGCTTATTATTATGCTTTCATATTGAAATTTGACCAAAGCTTCTTGATTATCCATAAGCAACTTAATAACTATAAAACATCATCAACAAATTGCATAATACCTTGGGAATTCCCATTAATTTAAAGAGTTCTAATTTTGTTTCATTCATGTTAGGTGGTGATGGGAAGTTAGGTTCATTAAGGGCTTGACTTTGTAACATAGATTTAGAATTCTAAGTTTAAGCTATATATATTTTTAATATGTATATATAAATTTATTTGTATAAAAATATGTTTTTTAAATTTATTATAATATTTTGAGTATGTATCATTTTATTTATTATAATTTTAAGTTTTTCTTTGATTAAAAATGATTAATTTAGTTACAGTGTATTATATTGTGTATGTAATTATTGGAGGGGCACATATTGTTTCTAATGACACTCTTTTAGACTTGGTCACAAACTATTGCATGCTTAAATTTAATGTCTAATTATTGAGTATCTAGCTATTAAGTTCTATCTTTCAAGTGCAGTATATAACTTAAGTTAAATGTAGTATCTAGCTATTAAGTTCTATCTTTCAAGTGCAGTATATAACTTCTAATGCAATACCATGTTAGTTATATATACAATATAAATATTGATAAGCAATATCATCTCCTTGTATGTGGATAGTCGGTAAATATATTTATTTTGATTTTCAATGCATTGCTTATTTGCGTATTTTTCAAGATTCTATTCTTGTAGGTATCTAGTTGAGACGCCCATCTCAAGAAAACATATAATAAATGACATATACTTCCATATCCATTTTCTTTTATGAGTTTTTTCATATTTACTTTCATGTTGAATGTGCATGTTTACTTGAAGATACATTATCATGATAGATTGCATGAAAGTTAGATTTGAGGCTAATATAATAGTGAAAATTACATACCTTGTAATTTTTTCCTTTATTTTTAATGACTTTGGTTAGGTTATAATTTTTTACAATGATCATTATATAAGTGGCGCACTATTAGCTAAAAATTGACGTATAACCCAAACCATGCTTATTCTCATCTAGCACCATTTTTTAAAACTAGTTTTTTGTTTGCAAATCTTCTCTTTTATTGCCCTACATCAAATTTAAATTTATGAAAGTGATATGTATCACTTCCACACTTGTATAAATAACCTGTAAACTTTTAAAAATCAAATTTGCACTTGTTTCTTTTCCTTCCATCTAATTATTATGGGTCAACTTGATGTGCAAAATATTTTATTCGACACTTGAGAATTTGTATAAAATGACTAATCCTAATTCATTTTAAATTAATTATAGACTAAGTGAAAGAATACTTCTAGCATACATTACAAAGCTTATAAAGAATCATCCAACGATGTCAACATTCTCCAACATACTACACAACTTCTTATCATCCTTGATCTTGTTTAAATTTGTTGACTTGATATCCTTATTGGTATTTGACATAAAGGAAGAACTATCATTGTCACGTATAAACTCTTAAACATACAAACCAAGGTTTTTTGCAATGATCAAACTAAGAACTTCGAGGTGAGATAAAACTAAAGTTTGAAAATCAACAAAAATTTGATGTGCAAACTTGGTTTAGATTTGTGAATCACGAATCATCTTCATGTATGATACTTCAATATATACAATTCTAAAAAAAAACAATTCAAATTTTACAATTATACTTCCAACACATCTAAAATTTACAATTCAAAATAATTACTTTAAAATAATATTTAAAAGGGTAAATAACTATCCCTCCATATCAAAAATCAACTTTATTATCATTTCCAATACCCAAGTCAGACTAAATGTTTTTCATTTCCATTTATTTCCAAATCTCACCACATGATTCATCACAACTCATAAATATATCTTTATTAATACTTAACTAATCAATCTAGATAAAGGTAATATTTACATATTAAGAATGAATGTGTGAGGTAACGACAAAATGACCTCCATATCAACATTGAACCGAGAGAGTGGTAATTATTTATGGGGAAATGCCCCCACTCAATTGAAAAGGCATTCCTCACTGACTCTTATGAAAAGCTCACACATGAAAAGGTGTTATAATATGAAAAGTTGCAAAATATAATAATGGAGATGAAGATTGTGAAAGGTTCAACTTTCCCTTAACATATCATCTAAATCTGGGCCCATCTTGATATTCATGGCCAATCCCCTCCTTCCTAGCTAGGATTCATCAGTTCCCTGGCCCCCCATGGCAATTCCCTGGGCCCCCATGGCAACCTTAACTGTAGAATGCTCATGATGATGAGAAGAACGACAAAAAGAGAATATGTTTATGGGAGACAAAGTGGGTATTATAGTTTGTAATTACTCACATGCACATTCTCTAGAAGAAGAAGAAGCACCATCACCACCATGGTACTTTCTCAAAAGCAATGGCCCATATGCCTCCAAAAATCAAGCCCACCATTAGAGTCAAAAGTTATTAAGTTCCATGAATATATTCACAAATTAATTTGCATTTTGGATTTCAAATACTAGTGAACAAATCAAATACTAATTCATCTATCAAAAGTATGGGTTGATAAGGCTTGAATGCACAAGTTTAATGGTTGAAGATAAGAGATCTGGTCATATTTAGAAAGTGGCAGTCATTTAAAACAGGTTTATATTGGTCATATTTAGATAATGTTATTTGTTTTTTATCTATAGGATTTGAAATTAGGTTTAAAATTTGTGTTTTAATACATTAAAAAAATTAGAATACTTCTATAGTATTATAAGTCAACTTTAATGAGATTTACTCTTTGTGGGTATAGTTAATAATGGATATATATGTATGAATAAATGTTGTGAATTGTAGTTTAAAAATGTTTGAAGTGTAGTTTAAGAGGAGTATTAAAGGTAAAGAATAATAAAAAATATGGTAAGTTATTTTATTTAAAAATTAATTTTTTTATGTTCATGAGGTTTTTTTTAATATTATTCAACATTATCATATATATTGTGTTAAAAAAATTAGTTAGAGTTCATATTTAAAAAAAAAATATAATATCGTTTGTAAGTAAAATAAAATGGTTCTAAAATAAAGGTAAAACTAATATACTTATCATATATAAACATATTTAAAAAACATTAAGAGGTATCCTTTTGTAAATGTTTATTTTTTAATTAAGTTATCATATACGGTGGAAATATCTTCAAGTATTTTACATAGATGTATCTAAGATAGGTAAATATATCTATCTATGTGTTACTTATATAATCTATAAATGTGTAAAAAATATTATTTTGATATATAATTACTTTCATGCTAGTATATGACAAATTAATTCAAAAAAATATAATTATTTGAGAAGGGGGAGTGTGGGTTATTTAATTTTAATAAGAATTATTTTATTTGATGTATCATTTTAGCTGTATTAGTTTTTTTCAAATGTTGGATAAACTTTTTAATGTGATCAGTGACACTGACATGACACATTCTCTAGCACTATATGAAACATTTTTTTACCAGGAGCTATGAATCGGAGAGGTCACAAATGGGGGACCTCATCCCCAGTACTCAAAGTTGAGGCTCAAACTTGCGAGCACATCGGATCAACAAAGGCACAAGCCTACGATCATAATAGTCGAACAAGGGTTTGAACCTTGGTGGCCACAACACTAGCACCGCCACTTAACCAACACACTATGGGATAAACCCAATTGTATTAGTCTTTGATGATATATAAGTTATGTGTTTTCTAAAAAGATTTAAATACACTCACAATATAAAATATTTTTATTTGTGCAATAGCTTTTAAGTAAATGGCATGTGACTTCTACCCTAGCCCGTAGTGCTTGATTGAAAAGGAATTGTTAGACAAAAAACTACTATGTATACTCCTTAAAAGAGTGGAGTGGCAAAAACGATGAATCAAACAATAATGGAAAGCGCTAGAAGTATATTAAGTGGTCCATAGCTTGATAGATGCTCCTAGGAAAAAGTTGTAAGTATTGCTTGTTATGTAGTACCCCTACTCGTTTGAACTCATTAGACTCATATTTTATTATTGTTTGTTTTCAGTGGATACATTACCATGATCTATTGTTCATATATGACATTATTTCATGCTTTATCTGGATATGAGATGCATAATTTATTTGCAGTATACTTATGATTTATGGCATTTTATGGATTATTGCTATGTATTGACACTTTACTTTATTTATGCAATGTGAAATTATATGTTGTGTGTCTGCGAGTGTATTGGATGCAAGGGGACGATTTTCCTTCACTCATTCTAGTGAGACAAGGAACGTCGCGATTCTCCTTCATCGGTGTGTATGTCGTGTTTTCTATATTGTATATATGCATGTGTGGTTCGGTGATGCAAGATTTTGCAGGTACAAGTACCGGGAAGGTACGGGGTATCGTCTCCACCTGGCTTCACAGGTCTGAGCGTGCCTTATATTTTCTGATGGAAGTGGAGGAGGTAGTAGTTGACCCTATTTTACTCAGTTACACTCGTGTGAGTGTCGTTAGTTGGTCGTCCTGTCAGTTTGTTCGGCCTTCGTGTATTGTCATTTGACTTTTTCTGAGTCTTTGCTTGGGGTTTGCTCAGTTTGCGTGTTTAGTGGTTTTAATTAATTAATTAAATTTATGGAGTTATCTCATAGTTGGTATTTTTGAATTATGTGTTTTATGCATTGAGATGGTAAGTTTAGTCAATTAAAAGAAATTATTAAATTAAGTTGCAAGCTGCATGATATTAGAAATATATTTTATTTAAATTTTAGTGAAAAATAAATTAGATTAATTTCATTTATTGTTTCCTAGAATTTTAAATAAATAATAGAATAAAAGAATAAATTAGAATTAAAGTATTGCTTTAATTTCTTTATTTAGAAAATTAATTAATTTGCATGAGAAAAGAAAAGAAAGAAAAATGAGTTTTAATTATTGCATGTTAACTTATCCTTTGTTAGAAAATTAGAAAAGAAAAGAAAATTGCTTTTATTACTAAAATTAAATATTAGGATTTTTGGGGAAAAATATATGCAACCTAGAATTT
The DNA here is from genome assembly GCF_030272615.1 of Cryptomeria japonica. Classification (NCBI taxonomy): domain Eukaryota; kingdom Viridiplantae; phylum Streptophyta; class Pinopsida; order Cupressales; family Cupressaceae; genus Cryptomeria; species Cryptomeria japonica. The sequence continues at coordinate 17,798,134 of NC_081410.1, forward strand.
TAGTTTAAAAGGGGAATAAGTCTTTATTTTGGAGACATGAAATAGGTCAAGGATTTAGGTGAAGAGAAATTTATTTGGAAGCTTGTTGAAGGATTAGTTCTCTTCTACAGCTTTCTTCTAGGAAAGCTATACCAGGTTGGGTGGCTTCATTTGATTGTTTTTTGTTTTTTGTTTTTTTTATCAATAAAAGGTTGAGGCCAAAGAATTTTATTAATTTAAAAATAGATAGATTTACATTTACACCTCCATTCGGTTTGGGCACCGGTAGGAAAGAATGGAGGGAAGAAAACCTTCAGCCTCAAGGATTAGAAAAAAATTAAGAATGAAGATTGTATGTAG